>NW_017386017.1:0-6776 GCF_000237925.1 Schistosoma mansoni | reverse complement strand
GTACATACATTGGAAGAACCGAGAGAAGAGTACATGTTCGCATTTCTGAGCATGTTCCTAAGAAACTGAGGCTGCGAGGGACCAGGGCTTTCAACAGTGCAATAGCTCGGCCTTTACTTGATACCGAGCACACCATTGATATTTCTCATGCTCTCAAACTTATCAGCAGACAAAGTACGACTGCTCTCCGGTTTGCTGAAGCGATCGCGATAAAAAAAAACTCAAACCGGATCTATGTACTCAAAAAGAGACAGTGATAAACTTATTACTACCCTGGTAATCGTTTTTTTGTTTTATTTTTTTTTATATTAGTTTTGTTTTGGTTAATATTTAGTTTTTATTATATTCTTCTTCCATTACCCATTTCTCAAACCACCCTTTCACACATCGCATGTTCCTAAGAAACTGAGGCTGCGAGGGACCAGGGCTTTCAACAGTGCAATAGCTCGGCATTTACTCGACATCGGGTGCTTATAAATCTTGTTTTAATATACACGGTAAGAATTTTTTTAGTATCTTGATATTTTTAACAGAAATTAAAATTTTTTATTTCGGTGAGGGAGGAAAAAAATTGATAACAGATATTGTCGATCCTGAAAATAAAAACACTCACCTGCAGAACTACTGGAATGTTGAAAAAATGAATATGTCACAGGTTGATCATATGATGACGGACTACATTGTGAAATTATAACATTATCATTATGACCATCGACAATATCATTTGATTTCTGTTGCTCCACCGAAGCATCATAACTGATTCTATCTTTATGACTGTTATCATTAATAGTATTAACACTAGATTCACCAGCGACTGGTATTGTTGACGATACAGCTAGAAATGGTGTTTCTTCATTTTTAGCATCTTTAAGAGCTACCCACTTATCATTGTTAAAATGAGTATCTGTTGTATCTAATGAAAATATTCTACCAGTTGGAGCTGAATGAAAACGTTCAAATCCAGTGTCATGAACCTATAAAGAAGAGAAATAGTTTAGGAAAAAAAGAAAGATACATTATGACATCGTATAACAAAATAAAATGTTTATCCCATAAATCTAGGATACTTAGTCTAGACACTGGTATAACATTAGAAATTTAGAAGAACTACGTGGAATAGAGTAAAGATGGTTTCCTCTGAAGTCAACTCGATGAAATTGAAAGTAAATATAAAAGAAATAACCTGTAAATCACTCCGTATAATATATACTCCATATTGGTAACGATAACATTATAAAGAGATCAGAATTGGAGGACAAACTCACTAACAACTCACTCCTTCAATAGTATCCTCAGCTGACACTAGTCTGTTGTGTCTATTTATCAAATAAATATTCACAAAATCTCCAATCGAGATGTAACAGTGTGCTTGCTAGAGACTTGCTTCTAGGTGAATCTCTCAGGTTCTAGTAAAAAGTCATTATTGGTGGAATCTAGGCATGTCAGATGTGAGACAGTTACCGTCGATGGTATCAGATGGTTTCCGCGCTATATTGTGAACTGGTTGCAGTTGAAAATATTGACGACTGCATTCCGAACCGGTGGTCTGAAGGCTAGGTGGTTTTCATGGAACTTGATGGTTTTAAGCTAGGTGCTATGAGGACATACATAGAGAGTGTATATAAGTAATATTTAATTGTAATCAATCTTTTGAAAAAAACGATTGGTTACAAGTTCATGAAGAAACACCTAGATGACAACTTAATTCGTACACAAAGCATTTCTCCAGCAATCCCAAGTCCGTTATCCAAACAACGTAGAATAGATGTTGTTTACAAACCTATCTACCTGATAGAAACAATGTTATGGAAATACATAGATATCAAACATTACTGGATTGAGTGACTGCTGCCTTTAGTAATCCAAAGTCATTATAATATACATATATTGGGTAAAGTAAGTTCTTGTTTCATGGGCGAATTCAGTGAAAATTTTCATTTAGATGACATAATTATTGGTCTGATCTCTTGGGATGGATTTAGTTTATGCAACAATAAAAAAAAATAGGCAAGTCGAAAATCAAACGAAAAGATCACTTTAATTCAATCAAAACAGTGATTTATTGACCAGTCATGTCACTTACTAGGGAGAACCAATTAACTTATACATTGGAAGATGGTTGAGCGATATTACGAATCGACTGAAATTAAACATGTAAACCACTGGACATTAAGCGTTAACTTGCATGACCGAAGGTCCTGTGTCTGATCCCCAGTGGAGGAATCTTCGACATGCATTGTTAAAGAATATTGTGCTAAGGAACGAGACAGATGTTCAGTACTTGTTTAACTAAGACCATTCCGTGATACTAACCGTGTAAATTAAGATTTGTTTGGATACGAGATCAGATCACTTATGAAAAGAATTCGAACGCTTCAATATTACTTGAAGTTCTTCCTGATGATGTTGAACTTCAATTAAGTAAAATTTAGTAGCAATTTATATAAGAAAATTGTTCGTGAGTTTAAATATAAATTCATTTAATAGACAAAATCTTCAACTCACTTCAATGCCTTCTAACTTTCTACGAGTTCGTAATAATTGACGATTCCACATAGCTGATAGGATAACTTTCATCGCGTGCGGTTTATGAGCAGAAGTTGCAGCAGGTGCAACTGGGAGACTAAAGGTCGTGATACTGCTCAACTAAAAAGAAATACAAATAAAAAGATTTAGTCATGACTATACAATAAATTCAGTAAATAAGAGCCTAATAAAATGTGAATCAAACTATAGTTTTTAAAAGATATAACAGTTATTAAAGCAATAAAAATTGTGAATTTTTGGTTAGTTATATGATACGGAACTACAGCTCAACTGTCTAATTACACGTATAGAGCGATGGTTTATTGATTGAAGAGCTTAGCTCCTAACTAACTGGCCACAGGTTCGAACCAAGCTTCAACTGCTTAGGTTTGGACAGCAAGGTAGTATCATTGACCTTTACATAAAGAGTTACACAATATGCTGTTACTATCTATCCAATGAAAAAAATAAAAACCAAACTAGTTTTCAAAAAATTAATTATTTTTGCTTGTTGTCCACAAAATCACATTTATTTCGAACATCGGCCATCATGAAAGTTACGGATTTGATGATAATGACTTACTTCACGTAAATAAACCGGCCTCTGTGATTCAATCGGTGGCACAATAGAATTAGCAAAAGATACCTAAAACACAAAAGGATGGTAAAAGATTATAGTAATAGATAAGAGACTTAAATTCAAAAATAGAACTAAACTTTTAAATTCTTAGATTTCCACTGTGGCATTTTATAGGAGACAATGAGCATAAAAGATAAAATAGTTATTCTGATTTTATGAGTGGTATAATCGATTCCGAAAGATTACTTACTATTCTCTTTTAGAAATATTAGACAGCACTTAAGATTAGAGTACTCTGATAAAGTAGTTTGAATGATTTGAAAGTATAAATACCAAAACTTTGAAGTCTTTCCACATATTTTAACAAACAACCTTGTTTGAATAACTGGAAGACGATATCTCAGATTTTGGCAGTTTAAAGCTGAATAGGCGTTGTTGAAAGTCGATAATCATATTAAAATCCAGTGGTAAAATGCCTTCTGGAAACTTTAGCAACCTCCAGTCGAATATAGATTTAAAGATGTTCACTTTCGACGAAGAATTATTTTTTCTGGTTAGCGTTTTTTTAGCGAGTTAGCTTTTCTACGGGATGGGGTCGCTAACCCCAAAAATCTGCAAGCCGCGTTAACCGGGGAGGGGGGCGGCGACTTACTTACTTCATCTTCATTTGAAATGTCGGAGGCATCAGTTTGTTATCAGTACCAGGAAAAGTTTTCAACAGAGTGCTGCTGAATCGGATGAAAGACGCAGTAGACACTGAACTTAGGGATCATCGGGCTGGATTCCGTAAGGATCGGTCGTGCACAGACCAGATTGCGACACTACGGATCATCGTGGGACAATCAGTTGAGTGGAACTCATCACTATACGTCAACTTCATTGACTATGAGAAGGCGTTTGAAAGCGTGGACAGGAGAACATTATGGAAACTTCTTCGACACTATGGAGTTCCTGAAAAGATTGTCAACATTATCCAAAACTCATACGATGGACTACAGTGCAAAGTCATGCATGAAGGACAGCTGACAGATGCATTTCCAGTAAGGACCGGAGTCAGACAAGGCTGTCTACTCTCCCCATTCCTCTTCCTTCTGGTGATTGACTGGATTATGAAGACCTTGACATCTGTGGGGAAATACGGAATGCAATGGACATCTCAAAATCAATTAGATGATTTGGACTTCGCAGATGACCTAGCCCTCCTCTCTCATACACACGAACAAATGCAGATGAAGACAGCAAATGTAGCAGCAGCCTCCGCATCGATAGGCCTCCACATTCACAAAGGAAAAAGCAAGATTTTCAGATGCAACACGGAGAACACTAACCCAGTCACACTTGATGGAGAAACTCTGGAAGAGGTGGAAAAATTCAAGTACCTGGGAAGCATCATTGATAAACAAGGAGGATCTGATGCAGATGTAAAGGCGAGGATTGGAAAAGCAAGGGCAGCATTTCTACAATTGAAGAACATATGGAACTCAAAACAACTCTCAACTAATTTCAAGGCCAGAATCTTTAATACGAACGCCAAGACAGTTCTTCTGTACGGAGCTGAAACGTGGAGAACTACTACGACCATCATCAGGAAGGTTCAAGTATTTATAAACAGTTGTTTACGCAAAATACTCAACATTCACTGGCCGGATACCATCAGCAACAGAGTTTTATGGGAGAGGACAACCAAGTTTCCAGCTGAAGGTGAAATTAGGAAAAGACGTTGGAAATGGATAGATCATACATTGAGGAAATCACCAATGTGCATCACGAGGCAATCCCTAATTTGGAATCCGGAAGGGAAGCGGAAAAGAAGAAGGCCAAAGAACACACTACGCCGGGAAATAGAAGCAGGTATGAAAAGGATGAATGTGAACTGGAAAGGAAGGCTCAGGACAGAGTTGGATGGAGAATGTTGGTGAGTAGCCTATGCTCCTCGACGAGGGGTAACGGGCGTAAGTAAGTAAGTAACTTTCGACGAAATTTACTCTAGAAAAATCCATCTTTACAACTCTAATTGATTTGCAGTAAAACCCAATAACTAAATATGAGTATAGGTGAGCATCTTACCCTTAGTCGTAACTTGACTGCTTTCACGAGCTGTACGTTCCAGCACTTTTTTATTTGCTTTGTTATTAAGAGGATTGAAAATGGTACTTCAAGTTTCTTAAACGGTAAGTGTTTATATTTCAGAGTAGAATATTTAATTTTAAACCAACGGTTAAATGGTAACTTACGTCAGTATATTCTATTTAATCAGATTTCGAGTCAGAGAAATAAATTCTCTAATTCTTCAAAAATAGCGACATTTTAAAATACTTCAACATTGTCAGAAATGCCAAAAAGTAGTCATGATGGTCTTAAATACAATAATAATAATAATAATGATAATAACGTACTTGACGTCTATTGATAATCTTCATTGGTTCAGAATGTGAACTTGAAGCCAGCTGAAATTTTGAAAGAATATGAGACGTAACAATAAAATAGATATGTAATAAATAACAACTTAGAGGTAGTAACTTACACGATGTCTTAACGACGATCTTGATGTATCGCATAGAGCTGGAGAGGCAGTCAGCTATAAAAAAAAATAGGACATCAAATCAATACTTCTGAAAGAAATCTCTTGAAAGTTCGAAAACATGAACACTAACGTGCCTCATTTAGTTATCAATTTCGACAGTGATATTGTGGTGTGGTCTACTTATATCCATATAAGTAGTATATGGTGTGGGTCAGACATAGAATGTATTTTGGCAGAAGACCGATGAGGAAAGAACTGAAATGAAACGCAAACGTCTGGAAAATGCATGAGCAATGGAATAAGAGAAGAAACAGTGAAGATTGAAACAATTGGTTGTTAATTTGCAAATTGACTGTTCATTGTTTGGTAATCAGAATTTATTGAGATAGTCTGTAATCTTTGCTTAAATACATTCGATTGTCCCCAACCGTTGTTTGTTCACTACATTTGGTGTCGCTGCCAACCAGAAGGAGGAAGGGTGCTGTTCTGCGGACGCCGCTGCGGGTCTGGAGTTGAGGTGCTAGTTGGGGCAGTCTGGTGTGGAGAGTTGGCGTCGGGTGGAGTGTTCTGGCGGGGCGGCGTTGGCTGTAGCGGGTGCTGTCGACGGAGAGGAGCAGTGGGACGTGCGGCTGCTGGGCGGACATCGGATGTAGATGGCTCAGCAGGCCGGTGGAGTACGGGTGTTGAACGTCCCAGGTGCCGGGTGGATGCGGATGTTGGTGCCCCGGCAGGTCGACGGAGATATGAAGGTCAGCGCGCCGCAGACTCGACATTCTGACGGAGAGTTTGGCACAGACTGCAGTGAAAGAAGATAGTGGCATGGCGAGCAGAACCACCGCATGAACGAATGCTTTAAAGGGGGGACGAGTGTGGTGTGGTCTACTTATATCCATATAGGTAGTATATGGTGTGGGTCAGACATAGAATGTATTTTGGCAGAAGACCGATGAGGAAAGAACTGAAATGAAACGCAAACGTCAGGAAAATGCATGAGCAATGGAATAAGAGAAGAAACAGTGAAGATTGAAACAATTGGTTGTTAATTTGCAAATTGACTGTTCATTGTTGAATCATCAGAATTTATTGAGATAGTCTATAATCTTTGCTTAAATACATTCGATTGTCCCCAACCGTTGTTTGTTCACT
>NC_031498.1:32014371-32115376 GCF_000237925.1 Schistosoma mansoni | reverse complement strand
AGTCTCAAGCCGAAGCCCTTGAGACTGGTAGGTCCTGGGTTCGAGTCTCGCTCGCGAGAGCGGGTTCGTGGATGCGCACTGCTGAGGAGTCCCATAATAGGACGAAACGGCCGTCCAGTGTTTCCAGGTTTTCCATGGTGGTCTAGCTTCAATTGACTCATGCTTTCTACTATGAAAAATACTAAATCTCCACAAAACCCCTTCTGATAATTAATTTACTCTTTATCTCTTGTAATTTGGAAAAAAGTAATCATTATTTAAAATCCCATAGGCGACATGGATCATTTCATTTCTTTTTTCAATTAAGACACATAATGATGGGGTTTTGTTGTTGTTGTTGTTGTTATTGTAATGATGGAGATTATTCCCCTGTAATCATCCACACATATGTTGTTAACTTTTTTTTAAAAAAAATAGTTGCTATTGCATAATTATGTTGTCAAATCTTTTTCTTTTTTTAGTTCGTTGTTTCTCGGATCGGAACTTATTATCGGATTAATAAACCCCTTTTTTTAAATCGTCGCCCCCCCACATTTGAATTTACCTGTATAGATATAGATTGATGAGTAAATGATGTATGTTTGTATTTTGATAATAAAAAAAACATTTGCTTTAGGGCAATCTTACATTTGGTATGGGTTCAATTATATGAAATGAAAAGTAAGTTAGTACTAATATGGTTATATTCATGTTGTATGAATGCATGTATAGAATGAATAAACAATGAAAGTGAAAACAAGTTTTACATACATATAGTCCACCCCTCTCTCTGTCTCTCTGTAGCTGTTTTTTTGTGTTTTTTTTGGGGGGGGGTAAAAGTGGAAAAAAATATTCATTTGATTTCAACAGCATAGAAACAGTAAATTATTAGACAAATTTGCTTCAGGCTTTGGGATCATTAAGGATTAGAAATCAAAAGGATTATAGTGATAACTAAAAATATGATTCAATATTCCTATGAATTATGTGATTACTTGCTTCTTTGAGGGGAGGGGGAGCTTATTTGTCCAATAAAAAGAAGTAATGATTTATTTTGGTGACTAGGTGGATCTACTTAAAAAAGTTATGTCAACTTATTACTACTGATTGATATTTAACAATTGGGTAACAAAAGACTGAATAGTTCACTTCTTCAGTGAATAACCTTTGATTTAAACAGTTTCTTCATATTATCATTTTATGTAAACTTAAACCTTTAGAAGAGAATTAAGACTTCCTTGAAATTATAAGTATTTTTAAGCGAAGATGGATGTTGGCTAACAGTGGAATCCAGATGAGTCCCAAATAGGACGAAATATGCTATCTGGATCCCATTGCTAATCACCATCCATCTTTGCTTATAATACTTATGAGTTAAGGTAATATCGAGGCAATTTCATTTGTAATCGTAAACATTAATGGGGAAATTCAAACAAACAATATGAAGTGAATTCAAACTTCACCCTACTGCACAACCAAGTGTCTATCAGGGCTCAATAGCTGGGTGAATAACGCGATGGCGTTTGAAGGGAAAGGTACTGGGTTCGAGGTCCTAGAGTGAACATCAACAACTCTGAGATGCAGGTACATCCAGCTGACGATTCCTAAACATTACTTGACGTGTATCCTGGATTCCACTGCTAGCCACTGTTCATCTTTGTTTATAATACTTGTGACTTAAGGTAATATCGAAGCAATCCGTACAGGATGTACATATACCAATATGAGACTGATCATCTGGAGTCGTAAACATCAATAGGACGATTCGAACAAACAATAACTAAGAAAAGTGTTTGACTATCTGTAAAGAATTGGATCCTCTACTAAACTTTTTTCGACACTTACTCCTCATGTAAACTTACGGTATTCCGAAACTTGATCAACAGTGTTTATACAATACCAAAGAAAACAAAAAGAAGACATGTATTACAATTCAATAATCATTTGACGTGCATTATTTAAATGTAAGTAAGTATGTAAGATGAATTGGATTATATATTGAATTTGAGACTTTAATTTAGATTCTATTTATAAAGTTAATTGACGTCTATTCATATCGAGATAGTCAGGGAGTTCCCCAGGTCAAATAATTATGGTTTGTTTGAAAAACTTAATTACTTACTTAAGCCTGTTACTCCTCGTGGAGGAGGATAGGCCGCCCACTAGCACTCTCCATCTAACCCTGTCCTGGGCAATCCTTTCCAGTTCTTTCCACTTACTATTCATCCTTTCCATATCTACTACCATTTCCCGGCTTAGTGTGTTCTTCAGCAAGTACGTGAAAGATTCTATATCTTCCGGAGTGTGATTAGGTTGATATTCTCTGTGTTGTATTTGAGGATCTCGGTTTTTTCCTTTGTATATACTGAGGTCTACTAATGCAAAGGCTGCTGATACACTGGTTGTCTTCATCTGCATTTGTTGGTGTGTATGGTATAGAATGGCCAGGTCATCTGTGAAGTCCAAGTCTTCTAAATTATTCCAAGATATCCATTGTATTCCGTGCTTTCCTTCAGATGTGGAGGTTTTCATAATCTAGTCAACCACCAAAAGAAAGAGGAAGACGGAGAGTGGGCAGCCTTGTCTGACTCCAGTTTGTTTGAAAAAGGCGACAAGATTCATCAGTGTAACTAATAAGATGATGGATATAGAAATAATAACTAACCGATAGATGTCTATATAGTATAGGAGGAAGTTGGTTCTTTGTCTACTATACTGAATCAATCAGTTATAGTGTATTTACAATTACAAGTGTATGATGACATGGTAAACTAGTTTCTTTTCTTTTTTTTGTGAGATTATTCACTAAGCTATTTATATGAAATTAAATGAATTCATGGGAGGCAAAACCCGACTCACATGTCCTCGTCTTGCCTCCTAGATCATGAGACTGTTTCCATGTACTAACGTGAGCGGTAACATAGGTAGTGGAGATCGGCCTAATCAATCACTCTACCTATACCCACACAAATGATTACGAAAGCTACAAAAAATCATTGCATAATTATTGTTGGTTCCAAAAAAAGGATGTAATGATTCTGCGTAAGCAATGCAAAAACAGCTATTGAGCCCCGGTAGTTGTGTCGTGCTTCGATGTAGCATTCCTCTCCAGAAAGACCTACTAGGCTTCACCATGTCCCGATAGGGGGGGGGCAAATGAATTCATGGTTAACTATTACAAAAGTAAGATAGTAGTCCATCAGTGTTCATTGATTAAACATAGAGATTGTAAGTTCAGAACTATGATGAACTTGTTGTTCAACTTCTGATATTTTCTAAAAAATAAATATCACCTTCAGGAGTAATCCCAAATCTATGCAATCATCATTCTGATTATTCAACTGTTGAGAAAATAAAATGAAATTCATTCATCAAGCATCAAACACTTTTAGATCATTATGACATAATTCAATCTAGATTCTCTCCCCCCCCACACACACAGAGAGAGGGAAGACACACCCCACAAATTTTTAGATTGTGTTGATACTCTTCACACTACCCGTCATCATTATTATTATGATTATTACACCATATGATCAAAACTATATTTACCCGCAGTCTAGTCAATATAAATAAATAAAAAGGTCATTCATTGATTTATAGTTAAATGATACCTTATCATATCAGTAGTATAATTAAGTAATAAAACAGAGAATATATATTTATGATCATCCCATCTATGCTCATCATAGTAATCACCACTGTATACCTTTCATTACTGTTTAGACATAACATAGTGATAAAAGGTTGATCATAATATCTAAATAGAGAACTATTTCAGTAAACAACACAATAAATAATGAAACATCATAAAGAGAATCTTTTAGACAATAAGAAGATACCATTCAACATATGCTACATTATAGATAGATCAAACTAATAAACACACGTATTCAGAAGGGAAAGGAAAGGTCGTATTCATTATATTGACAGTAATAGAAATCATAATTAGACTTGGAAACAATCAGATCCTAATCAACATAACGACAATATTTAAAGAAATCAAGACATGGTGATGGGGTTGATTTGGAAAGAAAAGAAAAGAAAGAAAGAAAGGGAAAGGGAAAGTATAAAATAGAAGGGAAACAAAGAAGGAAAGAAACATAAATCAAAATAAGTTAAGGGATAAATAAAAAAATAGGTGCCATTTATTTTAAGAGAATATTTAAGAATGTACTAAGATACTCTTTGTGTGTGTGTACGAGCGGAAGTGTGTGAGGGCGCGTGCGTGTGCGGGCGTGCGTGTGTGAGTGAGTGCTATTACATAACGTGGTTATGATAAACCGATAAATATTTGTATATATATATAGTTACTAATACCCTGGTTATGTTGAGTAACCCATATAAATCTATCATCATTTATGTCAATATGATGATTATATATAGATTCATCATTTATAAAGTCTATGGTTATCTTACCTTCTCTTTTTTTCCTATGGGTTTATGTTGTTCTTTATTGAATTCCTACCATGAAATTGACCTTTAAAACCTGATATGTAAATGAAAACAAAGTTTTAAAAAAGTAAAAGAAACTGTTGCTTTTATATAGTTGAGATCATGAGTCAATTGAAGCTAGACCACTATGAAAAACCTGGAAGCATTGGATGGCCGTTTCATCCTAGGGAGAAACAGTAACTAGTGGAGTTCAACCGAGTCTGTTGGGAGATAGTAACTCACTGAAGACATTGGTGATTGGTTTCTCAATTTCGTGGATTACATGAAGTTAGACATTAACACCGTTGGATGCCGACCGGCTCAGTGGTCTATAGGTTAAGTATTCTGGCACGAGACTGGTAGGTTTCGGGGTTCGAATCTCGCGAGGCGGGATCGTGGATATGCACCGCTGAAGAGTCCCACAATAGGACGAAACGGCCGTCCAGTGCTTCCAGGTTTCCCATGGTGGTCTAGCTTCAATTGACTCATGATTTCAACTATATAAAACTTGCCTAATCGTCAAACAAATCCCTTTTATAAATAACCATTGATTTTTGTGAATTTTGTTGTTTTAATCTTGTGTATTCAAGAACTACTATTGTAGTGTGGTCTACTTATATCCATTTAAGTAGTATATGGTGATGGACAGACATAGAATGTATTTTGGCAGAAGACCGATAAGGAAAGGACTGAAATGAAGCTCAATTGGTAGGAAAATCCATGAACAATGGAATTAGAGATGAACTAATATTTACAGAAGGAACAGTGAAGATTGAGGCAATTAATTAATAGTTTGCAAATTAACTGTTTACTGTATGGTTGTCAGATTTTAGTGAGATAGTCTGTAATTTGTGCCTAAGTACATTCTATTGTTCCCACCTGTGTTTTGTTTACTACACTATGAATTCAAATACTGAACAATTCAAGAACTGTCACAATGGTTAGTATGTTTTTCTTCTTCTGAATAAACAAAAGATCATTAATAATAAGTATATATTATCCTAATGAGTAGAAAACAAAACTGTGTTTCTGGCGTTTTGTAACTTAATGTAAGCCACTTCTTCAGAGTAAACAAATAACCGATATTAAATTAACATAAGTTTAGACTGTACTATTTAAATTTATGTTAATTTAGTGTCGGTTATTTATTTACTCTGAAGAAGTGGCTTACATTATGTCATGAAACGTCAGAAATACTCTCCAGCTAATGACCAATTTATTTGAAACTATCGAGTTCATTTTTGGTATGGATACTCAAAAGACCATTACTTTAAAATAAGGATATCTAATATATTCAGTGATAAATCGATTTGTTATTGTGATAAAATTGATTGTAAACATGTATGGACGAGCTTAGATAACAACTTATATAACCCGTGGAGTTCAACCAGGTCCGTTGGGAGATACTAACTCACTGAAGACAATTAGTGAACGGTTGCTCAACTACGTGGATCGGTTGAAGTTAGACATTAACACCGTTGGATGCCGGCCGGCTCAGTGGTCTATCGGTTAAGTATTCTGGCGCGAGACTGTTAGGTCGTAGGTTCGAATCTCGTGAGGCTGGATCGTAGAAGCGCACTGCTGAGGAGTCCCATAATAGGACGGAACGGCTATCCAGTGTTTCCAGGTTTTCCATTGTAGTTCAACTTTAATTGACTCATGAATTCAACTATAAAACTTCTATAACTGTTCAAAAGCATATTATACACATCTTTTTTTAAATATTCACAGTTAAAATCGTTAAAAATGGGATATTTTACTGGAATACTAAATATTTTATGCTGAGAATTCTTTACTGTAATCAAACATGTTTTAGTGTCTCGAAATCTGACTCTAATTGGATTGTATGCTGATCGTCATTGAAATACATCTTTCAGCTATCCTCGTATATAATCGACTTGAATCGCGTTACGGAATAAGGGGATTCAATAAGTCTAATACGGGAAAGGATTTCCAATCCTAATATTTTATGCAATCATTGATTTGGACAGACAATCAGAGGGATAAAGCGAATAGAAGAGAACGAATTGAAATGACGTACGATGGAGACGGTGTGTGAGCCAACTCTATTTAATCAAGCGTTAATCAATATTTATAGCCAGATAAAAATAATAAATTACAGACATGTGATGAATAGGATGAATAATGTACACACATCTATACACTCACATAAAAACAGGCAGGGTTGACAAGTGAATAAATGACAAGGTCAAAATATGACACAAGAAGGATAGATAAGTTAAAATAAAGTATATGGGTTTAACATAGCAACCGATACTACAATATGATATCCAATATTGACTATTAGTCAAAGAGCAGTATAAACATATAAGTATTCACTAATTTATTTCTATATAAATGAACATTTATACATTTTAAGCAAAGATGGATAGTGGCTAGCAGTGGAATCCAGGATGCGCGCCACTCCGTCCTATTTGGGACTCATCAGCTGGATGTACCTGCATCTCAGAGTTGATGTTCACTCTAGGACTCGAACCCAGTACCCTCGCTTCAAACGCCGTTGTGTTATCCACTTAGTTACTGAGTCCTGATAGCCACTTGCTTGTGCAATGGGTAAAGTTTAAATTCACTTAGTATTACTTGTTTGAATCTTCCCATTGATGTTTTTTGAACTGCAACTGATCAGTCTCTAATTGGCATATGTGCGTACTGTGCGTATTGTACATTATACATTTTATTTCAATCGTGTATTCCTGGAATACCCAGAGTAAAAAAACAAAAACAAGTGCAATAAGATATTAATCATAGTTTTCTCTCTCCGTTTCTCTTTCTCTCTCTCTCTCTCTCTACACAATGACGTAGTAAAGATTACGTCTTGGTCATCATATCCTTTCGTCATTACATTTATTTCACGCACACACACACTGTCTCTCTGTTGCGAGGCGCGCACGCGCACATGCACGTACTCACTCTGTTTTTTTATTTTCTAAAAAAAAAATAATTAACTAATTTTTTTCTCTGTGATTTTCTTTTTTTATTATCATTTGTAATGTAATTTACGTAAATGCATAATACTACTATTAATACTACTAATAATACCACTACTAATACTACTAATACTAATACTACTAATACTACTAATAATAGTAATAGTAATACTAATATACTAATTTTGTTATTTTATAAAACGGAAATGGCAATTTATATTCTGACAATATTGAAAAACGCCCAATTTCCTCCTTTTTCTCTTTTTTGTTTTATCAAAAATGATTTTTGTTGTTGTTGTTGTGTGTGTGTGTGTGTATCCATCATACAATTCATGTACTTTCTATTATTCTTGTTACCTCCTTCTTTTTTCTCTTTTTTCTTCTTCTATTATACACACAAGTATCCATGTATCAAATATAATTGTATATTATGAATCGTTGAATGGATAAACGATTTTTAGTTCCGGTTCGGTAGGAAACAAAAAAAATTTAAAAAAAAAATTTTTTTTTGTATCTTTGTCCAGGGCGTCGTCAACTTTATATTCACTTATCTCAATAATAATAATGATGTATTTAGTGTATTGTTGATATATATATATATATGTGTATATATACCTGAAGGAATTGCAATATATATACACAGTACAAATTGAAGGGGGATAGAAAATACAAAAAAAAAGTACCAAATAAGCTTTTTTTATTGTTAGGGGCCAAAAAATTATTAAACCAGAAAAAGAAAGTAAGTATCATGCAATTATCTACTCTTTGTTTCCCCCAAATAACAGAGAAATTATAACAATATCAACACTATATGTACAGGGGGTAGACAAAAAAAGTCAGGTAATAGACATTAATGATAAGTGAATAGTTTTTATTTGCAATGATACAGTTTTATAAAAGGTAAATAAGCAAGTGGAAAAGAGAACTATCCATAATAAACGAATGATAATGATTCACTATTTGGGGGGGGAGGGAGATAAGTTGGGGAGGGGTGGAGTAAATATATATGCATATGTATATATAATTGCACGTGTATAGTTCGGGTCGACATCTAGTTCCGTTTTGGTCAGCAACATCCTGTTTTTTCCTTTTTCTCTCTCTCTCACTCTCAGTCCCACTTTGTGAAATGGAAAGTAACAAGGAAATAACAAGTGAATAATAGGACTAATTAGTTAATGTTTATTTATGATTCTCTTCTATGAAAATGGTTACATCCTGTATAATAAACAATAAACAGTGATATTATTTTAAAAGTCAAAAATAAATGATAAATCCTGTTACAGTATTACTTCTATTACACTACTAATAATAACGTAGAATTAAGCCTATACTCCATTGGGAGTAACAGGCGTAAGTAAGTAAGGAAGGTCAAAAAATCAGGCCGGAAAAAAAATTTGTTTCCATTTATAACAAAATATGGATGGTAAAGGGAGGTGTATAGGTATGGGAAAGATTTTAAACAGCCCCCCCTTAATTTTTATTTATCTAATTATAATATACAATAAAAAAATAAATAAATAAATTAGAAAAGGAAAAAAATTATGGATAATATACAGTATAGGAATAATAATAATAACAATAGGGTCAATTTTAAAAGGGAAGTAAAGTTGATTAGAAGTTAGTTACTTGTCCCCTCCCCACCCCCACCCCTCTCTCTTGTTTTTCTCTCTATTTACTTATGAGTTTAGATAAGTCATTCATTTATTTATTGAGGAAATGAAGTTATAAACTGAAAGATATATATGCCATTGATTTTATTGTTGTTGTTGTTTTTTGGAAGTACGTTCCATTTGTATTAGTATATTTGTCCTAATTTCAGTTGTATTGTGTAATACAATAATTGGAAATCATCAGAAATCAAACTCTTCAACTGTCTTATCATTTCATCTTCTAATCAGAAGGGGTTTTGTGAAGATTTCAGTATTTTTCATAGTTGAAATCATGTGTCAATTGAAGATAGACTACCATGGAAAACCTGAAAGCACTGGATGGCCGTTTCGTCCTTCAGAGATTTAGTATTTTCATAGTTCATCAATTGACGAAACGGCCGTCCAGTGATTCCAGGTTATCCATGGTAGTCTATCTTCAATTGACACATGATTTCAACTATGAAAAATACTGAAATCTTCACAAAACCCCTTCTGATTATAATCACATGCTCACTAGTGACTGATTTTAAGATACATGTCCTGAAGTTCTAGTGAGAAGCAGTTACCAGTGGAGTTCAACCAAGTCTGTTGTGAGATAGTAACTCACTGAAGACAATTAGTGAACGGTTGCTCAAACTTCATGGATTGGTTGGAGTTAGACATTAACACCGTTGGATGCCGACCGGCTCAGTAGTCTAGAGGTTACGTGCTCTGACGCGAGACTGATAGGTACTGGGTTCGAATCTCGCGAGTGCGGTATCGTGGATGAGCACTGCTGAGGATTCCCACAGTAGGGCGAAACGGCCATCCAGTGCTTCCAGGTTTTCCATGGTGGTCTAGCTTTAATTGACTCATGATTTCAACTATCATCTTCTAATCATTGATTATATTTCTAATAGTTTCAACTTAACCTCATACGATTATAAGCTCTTGACACTCGGTACTTATTAGCTTCTAAGAATCAGTTCGTTATCAACAATTATCAGAACAGTTGATAATACACCAATCCTGTGTGAAAAAAGTAGTGATAAAAAGAGGTGCTGCACAGTTCTAACAACATTCAACCAGCCATTAAATTCATGAAAGAATAGAAAAATGATAGCAGTATAGCTTACCTTGAATTTGAACCACATATATAAACTGTCTATCCGAAACAATTCTAAAGAGGCATAGACAGTGACATTTTGACAGGTCGACTTAAAAGATCTAATAAAAGGACATTTAAAGCCATTAAATTACTTGCGATCTTCTCAGTTAAGTCGATACTTACACAATGAACCAAGGGTAGATTACCAATGGTGGAATGCTCTGTGTACATATTAACTTAACTGCTCCTGTGAGGCTATTTACATAGGTCGGGCTAAAAGGGCTTTATCCTTGTGTGCTCATGAAGGTGTACCAACACTATTTGGAAAGGAAGTCACGAAATCTATCAACGGCTCCATATTTTCTCACATGAAAGACAGTGAAAACCTTATTGATGGGGATATATCTTTCCCTATTTTGTACCGAGTTCAGGAGCAATCTAACTGAAGGAGGTAGATTACGACTCCTCCACATCAATGAGACCATTAAGATAAATTCCAGAAAACCTAATTTATGTATCTAAAAGAGGTATATTCAGCCACTGTGTTTAATTTAGGTCACTGTCTCATCATACAGTTAAGCTAGATATTATGAACCTCTTACCACCCCACCCCGACTCCTTTCATTTTTATATCTTTCTTAACTTTCACATTCATCTTTCCCAAATCAAGTTTTTTTTACCGTGGTCATCTCGTAAACAAATTTCTCATTACATACTATACTTACATAAAGTCATTATTATTATTTCTATTAACCGGACGAATTCTCCTACGATCCATCTTATTTCCACGACTCATTCTGTCATTATTGTGTTGATTATAACTTCGCATCCTAAAACAATCACTTCTACTTTTTGCAAATAACCTTTCCAATTTACAAACGAAACAATTTGGCAGTAGTTGTGCTAAAGAAGTTGAAAATTTTCACCCCTTCTAACATATAACACTATAGTTTACCAATATGTCGTATTTAACGTTTGTTTAACGACAAGTCATCGACTCACAAATATAGAGCCTGATGAAAAAGTTAATAAAAAGGCTTTTCATACCTCCATGTATTTTGTTAGACTTGTAATAGCTTAGGCTGTTCCGTTAAGAGTTACTCGAAAGCATCCTAGTAATGTCAAGAAATCCTAGCTTAAGTAATTATTTATCTCCCTATTTTGTGTAAACGTTATATTTTCCATTATTATGCATCGAACGTTGAGAACTCCGTGTGTTCGAAGAGAACCTTGCTCTTCAACTGTCCCATCCCATGACCTGAATAAAGACCTATTCGACCACTACTCTAGCTCCTTCTATAGGCAAAACGAGGTGTATCTACCAACAAGAAAAACTAATACAAATTTTGCTAAATAAATCACCACTGTCTCGATCGATAAACAGTCGGGTCCTCTTAATGGTTCAATTTTCCAACACTGTACGAAAACTAGGCATATCAGATGCCAACAAGTCTATCCCATAGGTGGTGTTTTGGAATTTCAAGCACTGAGGCCCTCAGGTTATTACAGTTGACAAACTATGAGCAATAGCACATACTAGCGACTTAAGCGGTCTGAACACTTTTTTCTTCAGAACCCGACTAAATTTATCAACAGATGTTCGCTAAGCTATAACGCCTCAACTACTGATGAAGACAATGTGGCAGAGTTTCTGGAAAGAAGAAACTTGAAGAAGCTCACATGAGCATTTAAATCTTCCAACATTGATGACCTGAGGAAGAGTACGTTAGAAATTGTGAAATTCAAACTAGATATTGAGTCAGTGAGTTAGGCTAATATTTATTCCCTCATTAGGTGTAAAATCATAAGACTCTGGAAGTTATCCCTACCATTCATCATATGACAAAGAAGCCATCAGAGTTCCAGCTTCTAATTTAAATTCACAAACTTCACCATTCAATGGTGGAAACTGAGAATTGTAATGTTTACAAAAACAAAGAAACAAATAACTGGCTCCCACCTACAGTTTTTTCACCCTAAAATTATATTTTTGGCAGAGTATCAGTTGCTTAATTTGTTTAATCTTGTTAGCATTTTTTTAAGCAAGATTGTTTTCCACAGGATGGGGTCGCAGACCCCTCTCTCAACCCTCTTCCTTGGGACCGGCAGTAACCGTAGAAGAGCTACAGGCGGAATACAATAAACAGCTCAGAAAAAGCTAAAAAGATTTGAACTTCACAGATGACCTGACCCTTCTATTCCATATAGACTAACAAATGCAGATGAAGACAACTGGTGTAGCAAAAACTTCTGCATCAGTAGGCCTTAACATACACAAGGGAAAAATCAATTTCCGCAAATACAACACGGAGAGCACCAAACCAAACACATTTGATGGAGAAACTCTGGAAGATGTGGAAAGTTTCACTTACCTGGGTAGTGTCACCAAGGAGTAGGGAGAATCCGATGCAGACGTAAAGGCAAGGACAGCATTCCTACAGTTGAAGAACCATCAGTAACGGCCTACTGTGGGAAAGAATAAACCAGCTTCCAAATGAAGAGGAAATTAGGAAAAGACGTTGGAAGTTTATAGGACATATATTACAGAAATCCCCAAAGTTCATCACGAGGCAAGCGCTAACTTTGAATCGTGAAGGGAAACAGTAAAGAGTAAGGCTGGAGAACACACTACTCCAGGAATTGGAAGCAGATATGAAAAGGATGGATAGCAAGTGGAGAGAACTGGGAGGGATTGCCCAGGACAGGGTTAGATGAAGAGTGCTGGTGTGCGGCCTCTGCTTCTCCACGAGGGTTAATAGGCGTAAGTAAATAATAGCTACTTACCTTTGTCTATCAGAGATGCACTGAAAAAAATACTGTGACCAGAAAGATGTTGTCCCTGGTTTGGATATAGTTCATTCCACTATCTCGAGGAGTCTTGCTAATGAGAATACTCCTTTCAACACTGCAATCAGTTCCAAGGATCGTTTGCAACATTTATTAAAGTTTACTCCTGACATCAACGTCAGAAGGAATACTTTCAAATGTGAAGTTTGATAAGCTTGCTTTGAGACAAAAATGTGTTAATGAAGGAGAATCAGATTACACTGGTTGCAAAATCTATAAAATCCTGCACCCGAAAGACAAACGAGAACTCAGACGGTCATGATTAGTAGGAATGATATATTTGATCGTAGAAAGAGTTAGACAAAAGTGAGTTTCTAGAGTGGCTATGCAGAGGGCTTAAGAAAAGGTCCATCAGTCAAACTAACTGAATAGATCCAGCTTGTTACATGCGTTAAGACTAACTAGGTCAATATAGTCACCAATATTTTCACATGTAGGAGGTATTTACCACGAAATGCAACTCCTCAAGAATGGCTAAGTTTGGGAATTATTCCGTGTCTTTTAGGCGGGAACGCAATGCGTTTGTGGGACTCAGTATGATACAAATCGCTGTAACTCATTCGAGATCTTATTCTACTAACTTCTGGTTTAGAGTATCAAACTGCCCAAATCTTTTGCCTGTGATATTTGCAATCTGTATCAGCTACTTTTATAACTGAATGTAAGTACACTCTATGTGCTTACTAAGTTATCAGTTCATTTTTTCACTTGCTTCTTTCTTGTCCAGATTTCCTAACACACTATCCCAAAACACAATGTACCCTCAAACTTGACATGAAACACTATATATTCACATATCATCTGGAGATCTACTTGTAGAGTGATTTCAGTGATATAATTGAGTTGTGAATTACTATACAAAATTGTTTATTTAAAATTTGACATGTCTTCATATATCACGTTTTCCACTTATAAACACTGATAATCCATTTCTAACAGACACAAAACCCAATAGATCAACTGATTCTTCCATTCCTTTCACAAACATTTGAGATTGAGAATGAAAACCGGATCCTCTCCGAAAAGCAGCATGGTTTTAGAACAGGTTACTCTTGTCTCACAAACTTATTAGTCGCTCGTGAAAGCTGGTGCGCTCTTAAGGACCAAAAGTTACATATAGACGTAGCTTACATCGATTTCAGCAAAGCTTTTGACAAAGTTCCGCATAACCGGCTGTTATATAAGCTAAGGAATGTCGGGATTGGAGGCAATCTATTGATGTGGATAAAAGACTTCCTAGTTGGGCGTCAACAAAGAGTAAGAGTGAACTCCAAGTTGTCTAGCTGGGAAACTGTGCTTAGTGGAGTCCCCCAGGGTACAGTTTTGGGGCCAGTGTTATTCCTCCTGTACGTAAATGACCTCCCTCACCTACTATCATCATCGGTCTTACTCTATGCTGATGATGTCAAGATGTGGAGAGCGATACAAAGCAAGGGCGATAGCTTAGGACTTCAAAATGACCTGGAGAGATTATCTGAATGGTCCCAAACCTGGCAATTGCCGATAAACACTTCCAAGTGTATTGTGATGCATATTGGCAACCAGGGTACAGATACATACACGATGAATAACACTGAGTTACCTATTGTCCAGGCACACAATGACCTAGGCGTCATCGTTAGTCAAGACATAAAGACTACTGCACACTGCCGTGCAATAGCCGCCAAAGGTTTTAGGACTTCATGGTCCATACGCAGGGCTTTTAGGCATCTTGACGCTAAAACGTTTCTGACTTTGTATACAGTGTTCGTACGCCCTAAACTTGAGTACTGCATACAAGCAGCTAGCCCCTGCCTAAAAAAGACAGTGAACTCTTGGAAAGGGTTCAGAGAACAGCAACTAGGCTGATTCCCTGAATAGCGAAGCTCCCGTATGGTACTAGACTGACCAAGCTAAACCTATTCCCGCTGTCATATAGAAGAATCAGAGGCGACTTGATTACAGTTTTCAAATTGCTTAATGACAAATTTGCACCTGATATACCCTTATTTTTCTTGTCTTCCAAAACAGAAAATCTACGAGGACACTCCAAAAAGTTCACAAGCCCAGAACGAATTACTTGTCAGCTGACTACCGACTTTCCCATCGAATAATCAACGAGTGGAATTCATTACCTCAGCACGTGGTTGAGACTCCATCCGTCGACTCCTTCAAAAGAAAGTTGGATCAGCTGAGAGACCATCATTGCCAGGACTAACACAGGCCATCAAGCCTCCTGTCCTTTCCAAACTGAAACTGAAAATATTGTTAGTTTATTTCTGTTGTTGTTCTTTTGAGTTAAATTATTCGGCGGCTAGTCAAGTGAACTATTTAAAGGGTCTCAAATGGAGAGTACTTCTCCGACTGTTAATGTAGTATGTTCAGTTTGGTTGTCACTCAATTTATGCTAGAATATGACTTCATCCGTTGAGGAAGAGCTTGAAAGTAAAATCAAATCAAAATATCCAGGTCTCAACAAACAAGGTGTTGGCTCCCTGCTATTGCAAAAGCGATTGAATCGTGGAGTAAGCAACTCATTCCTTCTGTTATTTTTTAACAGTTTAATATGTAAGTATCTGTTTAGGATGATGGAATCTCCCCAAAATTAGTATGTGGGGACCATTCATATATTATAGATGTCATATTTGGATTATTTCATCTCAATAATTTATACAGTGGATAATTACCAGGACTTAGACCCAACATTTTATTGCCTCCCTTTAGTGTCTGGTCTTTGTAAGGCACCATTTTTGCTAACTGGTAATGAGTTAGTCCGAACTGTGAATTAACTGGAGGTAAGTTTTTCGCCACTCCAAATAGTTAATTTTTCCAGGCATGATTTTCCATGACCGTTTATCTAGCACTCAGTTGCATCCTATTCATGCCTAAAATAACGAGCTATCTCGCTAGATCATCGTTTAAGTGTCTCATCCTTGTTTACATTGCAAATTTTCACTATTAACATATCAGCGTGACTACAATTTATGGACGAACCAATAAGATTTAAGATAACAGGTCTCGAATTTTAGCACAAAATCCATTCACTCATTTGACTAAATGCTATTTCTGCATTATGGCTAATGTCATTTTGTCATGAAAACCCCAAATCTTGTTCCTAACCGTCGACTGTAAATTATAATTCTAATTCCTCACACTGGTCTATAACCCTCATTTAGCTCTAGTTAGTAGGTGGACATTTTCAAGGTAATTCTAGCGTTGATAAAAGTTCGTCCATAAATTATAGTCCCATCAAGATGTCTCCTACGTTGTTTGAGTTCTAAATCTCTTAGTTTAGATCAGCCCCTTGACCAAACGAAATCTGAGAACAATCCATAACTTCACGAGACGTCGTTTTGTGAACTAGCTCCAATATGTTGGTTAAAACTATGTAATGGTGCTATCCTACCAATTCGATATCTCAAAATGCAGCCACCAAAGTTCTGAGAATATAAGTTCCAAGTTCAAACCTTACCTATGCATGTCTTTCGTAATGACCAGTCATATTCTACAGATATCTTGTAGTAAAGCTAATTGCATACTGTTCCAAAATTGCCCTAATTAGCAATCGTGGTTACTCAATATATTCAGGTGACTTGATGTAGGGGTTTAGCTTTTTACTCACCAATGGGTTTCAGTTCTAAACATCTCCATATATTTCATTTCTGCCAATCGTGTAGTATGAATATGACCCACACAGTTTCGTCGCAAAGTTCAATCCACGAGCCGATACCTAGTCGTTGATTTCCATTAAATAACTGTTAAAAGTAATTCATTCGTAACATTTTGCTCCTGAAATTTTATGACCTGTTCTCCCGGGGTCTGCTTGCAGCATCCGTTTTTTTCACTAATATCGGTAATGGATAATGATATAAATATCATAGTTTTATTAATGCACTGATGTTATAACTTGTTTGTGCTTTTGTTTTTGGGTAAATAATACTTTATATAGCATAAATACTTCGATTCTGGAGACTACAATATGGCAAGAGCAAAGATTTTGCAGCAGCAAAAGCATGTACTCCCTCCCCAAACAGAAGAAGCTATTCTTCATGAATCGACAGGGGAAACTATGGCTACTCCTGACAGTGTACCTGCAGTTCGTAAAAAATCCATTTTATCTCCAAATGGTGTAGAGTCTGTGGTTAATCCTGTCGCTGTTTCCGCTCCATCGAAGGCTTCATTATCCCATCCAGCCGACAGTCTGAGTCTCTTATCAACATAATTACTATTCAGTGAAAAATAAACAATGTTCTATTCTCAGATAACTGCTTGTTAAAAAAGAACAGTCCTTTATTTCATGACAGTACACAAGGGTAGCATATATGTCATAAAACAAAAGACTGTTGTTATTGGACAGGTGGTTGTTTGATAATAGTGGGTTGTCGTTTACTTTCGTCCATGTCTATTTCTGTCATGTCCTCTTTTCATTTACTTCATCAACTTTATGAATCTGTAAAGACCCACCTACTCTATCTCTGCTTATTCTTAATTGTAAACCACTATTTATGCTTTATCTATTTGCACAAAAATTACCCAATGCATTTGTCTCTGGTTAGCAGCATAAATCCCTAAAATCAACAAACTATAATGATAACTGTGTATTCTAAGTGTTTTTCCTTGTTGTTTTCTCTAGACCAGTTTAGATCTTATTACTATTATGTCAATTTCTTATTCTTGTGATTATATACATATATCATATTGTTTTTCGGTACGGAATTAGTGTGTCTCTTCATAATTTTAAATATGTAGGTGTTAGTGCGTTCACGTGTTCGTTTATGAATGACATGTGATCTGGTTAGTATTTCAGAATGGATAGATATTCGTAATACTTTACTTCGGTTCCCAATTTTGTCAACTTAGGTTTTCAATCACTTTTTTGTACGCATGTTTTTCATAAGGCAGTTCACTGATGATGCTAAATGTACCAGTTTCCATCTTTTCTACTGCTCAACATCTTTAGGCTTTTCTGTAACTTTGAGTATACAGACATAGTAGCATATGTGGTATATTAAGTAACCATCAAATGAGTAACCACCAATAGTTAACAGTTCTCCAGAAAGCGCGTTCGATAGATATTGTAGTATTAGCCGGAAACTTGAATGCACAAGTCGGGTGTCTAGGCACAGAAAAGAGTCGTTTAGGTGGCCGATGGGGACTTGTTGGTCGCAGGACAGATAACGGGGACTGTTTGCTGCAACTGTGCACAGACCACAACCAGTTTCTGGCTAGCACTAACTTCCGGCACAGTCATCGCCGGTGTGCCACCTGGCGTCCTCCCT
This sequence comes from Schistosoma mansoni, assembly GCF_000237925.1. Lineage (NCBI taxonomy): Eukaryota > Metazoa > Platyhelminthes > Trematoda > Strigeidida > Schistosomatidae > Schistosoma > Schistosoma mansoni. The sequence continues at coordinate 32,097,174 of NC_031498.1, read as the reverse complement.
CTGCATCCCAAGCCTGGACTCAGATTGATCACATCGCGATCAGCTACCGCTGGCGTGGTTGTGTACAAGACTGCCGCTCCTTTTGGAGTACCTATCTGGAGTCTGATCATGCCCTGGTCTGCGCCAATCTCACCTTACTTTTCAGTGGCCGAAGGATTGACCGCCATCAACGGATCGATGTTAGTAAACTGGCTGCAACTTCTGTTGCAAGTAAATATCGAGCGGAGCTAGCTACCACCCCACCGAAAAGTATAGATGAGCATTATTTGCACCTTCATGACGCCATGAAAATGGCGAGTAAAGCCGCTTGCGGCTTCGCAAAACGTCCCGCTTACAAGCACTGGGTTTCTTCTGGCTCCTTACAACTGATGGAAGCCCGTCGGTCTACTCCGGGTGACCGTGAGTTTGACCACAAACGAAGGCTGTTACGTAGTGAAATTGGGCAAAGCTTGCGTAAGGACCGAGAAGCCTGGTGGTCGGAGCGTGCCAATGAGATGGAAACAGCAGCTGCATCTGGTAACTGCCGGAAGCTCTTCCAACTCATCCGAGCCACTGGCAGCAAGAAGTCTGGTGTGAGTGAAACAATCTACGAGGATGACGGGATGCCAATCACTAACATCTCTCGACGTCTTGGACGATGGGCGGAATTTTTCGAAGGGCAGTTCAACTGGCCTCTGCTCCGGCAACATCAACCAGTTTTTCCTGCCCCCCATGGCCGGTGACGACTGATCCACCAAACGAGGCGGAAGTCCGCAAGGAACTCCAACTCCTGAAGCGCTACAAATCACCTGGCCCAGGTGACTTACCTCCGGCTCTTTTTGAAGATGGTGGTGACTTTCTGGCTAAGGAACTGACGGTGTTGTTTGCAAAGGTTTGGGAGAAAGAAAGTGTTCCAACATCATGGAATGAGTCGATAGTCGTCCCTATGTTTAAAAAGGGTTCACGTTGTTCCTGTAACAACTACCGGGGGATAAGTCTACCTCCGATTGCGTCCAAACTATTGGCTTCTATCATTCTTCGTAGGTTGTTTAAAACCCGACAACGATTGACTCGCGAGGAGCAGGCTGGTTTTCGTTCTGGTCGAGGATGCATTGATCACATCTTCACCCTCCACCAAATGTTAGAACACCGTCATACTTATCTCAGGCCAACAATCGTAGTGTTTCTTGATATCAGGGCTGCCTTCGATTCGTTGGACAGGTCTGTTCTCTGGGATTGTCTATTGAAGAAGGGTGTGCCTGCGAAGTTCATTAACATCTTAAAGGCCCTGTATACAAACACCTCAGGCAGAGTGAGGGCATACAACCACCTTTCTCCCTTGTTCCATTCGAGCAGTGTAGTTGAGCAGGGTTGCCCGATCTCACCATCCCTCTTCAACTTTGCCATCGACGACATCCTGGAAACAGCTCTGGTGGATGTAAGTAATGGCGGTGTGGATCTGCTGCCTGGAGAACGACTTCTCGAGTATGCGGATGATATTGTCTTTCTGTGCGATAATGCCCAAGGCATGCAATCCGCATTTAATCGGTTGGCAATCAGTGTCCGCAGGTACGGTATGTGCTTTGCACCCTCCAAGTGCAAAGTACTCCTACAAGACTGGCAGGATTCTCATCCTGTACTCACCCTGGATGGTGAGCAGATTGAAGTAGTTGAGAAGTTCGTGTATCTAGGTAGCTATATAAGTGCTGGTGGTGGCGTGAGTGATGAGATTGGTGCACGTATAATGAAAGCCAGAGCGGCTTATGCCAATCTGGGCCATCTTTGGCGCCTTCGTGATGTTAGTGTGGCTGTAAAAGGTCGGATCTACAACGCGTCGGTGAGAGCAATTTTGCTCTATGCTTGTGAAACCTGGCCTCTCCGAGTTGAGGATGTTAGACGTCTCTCTGTGTTCGATCATCGTTGTCTCCGAAGGATTACTGACATTCAGTGGTAACACCATGTTAGTAATGCAGAGGTTCGGCATCGTGTGTTCGGGCGCAGAGACGATAATTCAATTGGTGTCACCATCTTGAAACACCGACTTCGGTGGCTTGGACATGTTCTACGAATGTCATCCCAGGGAATTCCACGTTGTGCATTATTTGCCGACTGTGGGACTGGTTGGAAAAAGCGGAGAGGTGGTCAGTGTATGACATGGTGTCGTGGTATGAAAGAAAGCTACAAAGGGCTAGCTTCTGTTGGTCCTTCACGACTCCCTAGATGGGGTCCAAGAGATGGTGCAACACAGTGGCTAGAAACGTTATCAGATATGGCTCAGAATAGAAGCCAGTGGCGATCCTGCTGTAACCTTCTTTTACTTTCTTCATAAAGAGTGGTCCTAACTTTCTTAACTGAAAGAGTCTTCCGGTTGTACATTTCAGTCCGCCTTATCTTTTCATCCCTTTTCTTCCTACTTTCATTATTTTGTGTGGCGCATATGTATCTGGTGCCCTTTTGTACAAATATGTATGTGTTTAAATAAATAAATATAAATAACTCTGACAGCAATCATGTTTTTATTACTTAGGAGGTTCCTCTGCCCTTAATAATTCTTAATACTTCTACGAAATCGCGCGTACGGATCCCTAGTTGTAATTTAAAGTTCAAATGAACAAATTCAGTCAGCTGCAACGTAGGACCAGGCACATATATGCATCAATCCAAGTTGCCACACAAGATGAACATCAAATCCATAGCAGTAGTTACTTCAATGGTAGTAATATATAAAAGAAAAGTTGTGTATAAGGATATAGTATAGTAAGAAAGAGTTAGTTGGTTGAAAGAAAGATATAAAGCAATTTTAACCTCACGGTTTAAGGGAAGACAGAGAGTGTATGCACCTACGCCATTGTGATCGATTCTGAGCCATGTCACACAGAGTCTCCGGCCATTGTTTACAATAGTCACGCCGATCTCAACCAACTAGTCTACATCTACCAACATGGCTCAGACTAGAAGTTAGTGACTTCAAGCTCTGATGCCACGTTTTGGTTTGGCCACCCCTAACTTTCTTCCAACCATCTTCAACACTAGTCACCATTGCGCGTCGTGGTAATCATTGTTCAGGCATACGTAACACGACCCAACCATCTCATTCAGTGAAGACTTGCAACCTCGTCAACTGGTGTACTATCATTCCTTGATGCCTTGCGTCTAACCTCACTATTATTTACTCGGTAATCCCAGTTGATGTTGGCAGTATTTCTAAAACATCTGTGGTCAAATACTAGTAACTTACAAGTACCCTCTACCCTTAATGGCCACATTTCGAAGCCGTAAAGTAGAACAGAACGAACTGCCGCGCAGATTACTAGTCTTTTTATTGATAGATGAGTATCTAGCCTTGGTCATGGGTGACGTAAGTTGGCAAAAGTCAAACGAGCTTTCTGAATCCGTGCAGAGATTTTGTCAGACACCAACACATTAAGGCTGATCAGACTTCCAAGATAAGTGAAGTTGTCGACGCGTTCGACTACTTCACTCTCTATCCTTAGTTCAGGTGTTGACGCAGACCAGTCCTGAAGCAACAATTTACATTTAAAAGGGGGGAGAAGTAAGTATTTGTAAACAGTTAGGTATCCATGCAAGATACTTAATATCCGTTGACTGGATACCATCAGCAACAGCCTCCTATGGGAGAGAATAAACCAGCTTCCAAATGAAGAGGAAATTAGGAAAAGACGTTGGAAGTTTATAGGACATATATTACGGAAATCACCAAACTGTATCCCGAGAAAAGCTCTAACTTTGAATCGTGAAGGGAAACAGAAAAGAGGAAGGCTGAAGAACACATTACTCCAGGAATTGGAAGCAGATATGAAAAGGATGGATAGTAAGTGGTAAGAACTGGGAGGGATTGCCCAGGACAGGGTTAGATGTAGAGTGCTGGTGTGCGACCTATGCTCCTTCACGAGGGTCGACAGGCGTAAGCAAGTAATCTGTGTCATAATAAATTATTTAAATTGTAAATAAACTTCAACTATATTCCTATGACATAATCCAAGTAAAAATTTCTGGCACTACCTATATATCTTATTAACTTTTTTATTTTATTAAATAGATGCAAAACTAGAGGAATGCATATATATATTTACGCACAGACAAATTCTTTCTTCACATGCACGTTTATGGATCGACCCATTGGCATTCTTTGCTAACAAACATATATACACAGAGTGTTCATAGTTAAATTATCTTAGTACTTATCCCTTACCTAATACTGTAATCAATAAGAATGGATATATTATATATGTACCCGTTGACGTACGTTTGACTTTTTGATAATCTTTTCTCCAAGTCTGTTTATTAATTTAAAGTCAACTAACATACATCTTAAATGTAAGCAAATAATACAATTTCATCATTTTACATGTAATACAACTATTGAAATTACTATAATATCCACAACAATCCCTTCTGATATTAATCAACATATGCTGAATAGTGACTGGCTTCAATACGTATTTCTTGGAGTTCTAGTGAGAAGCAGTGACCAGTGAAGTTCAACTAGGTCTGTTGTGAGATAGTAACTCACTGAAGACAATGGTGGATGTGTCGCTTAATTTCGTGGATCGGTTGAAGTTAGGCCCCCAAATGCCCTGATATGGCCGAGAGTGGGAGGAGTCCGCTCTCCCTCTTAAAATACTCTCACATGGTCATGCGTAATATAGCCTCTGACAGGGAAGTCCTACTCACTGCCTTCTCGTTCCACAGGTGTTGTTTACGAAATTAAGAGGACGAAAAGCGAATGTCCGGCGCTTTAACCGAGTTGGTGGACACGGAGGCTCCATCTAGGAGAGTTGTAAAACCCTGATTCCAAACCAATGGTGCACATGGGCTCCAGTATCCTGAAGGAACGAATGGCGTATGAACCAATGGTTGGTCACCGGCTAACATGTGACTGAATCTCCTCACGATGCTCCACTGCCTTATGGATCAGACCCTTAGGTCGAAGGCTCGGGGTGTGGCCTCCTAAGAAAACCACCCGCTTCAGTTTGGGCACCCGGGCAGTATCACAGCCCTCACGCAAATCTCATTTGATTTGTGTGGCGCATATGTATCTGGTACCTGTTTGTACCAATACTTATGTGTATAAATAAATAAATAAAATAATAGACATTAACCCCGTTGGATGCAGACCGGCTCAGTGGTCTAGAGGTTAAGCGCTCGCGCACGAGACTGATAGGTTCTGGGTTCGAATCTCGCGGGGCGGGATCGTGGATGCACACTGCTGAGGAGTCCCACAATAGGACGAAACAGCCGTCCAGTGCTTCCAGGTTTTCCATGGTGGACTAGCCTCAATTGATTCATGATCTCAACTAATAGGAATATATTAGTTGGAGATAGGTACAAGCAAAATTGTGACCACCACCGTATGAGCCAATCCATGACATATGATTAACCGGTGCGCACTGGTTGTGCTTGACGTTACCGGGGATCGATGAACTGTTCGATATTCAGTGACCCAACTGCCGAATGATATGGCTAGGGCTCAGTGACATTTTACTGCCCCTACACTTTGTTTTTCATCTTGTTACTTACTTACGCCTGTTACTCCCAATGGAGCATAGGCCGCCGACCTGCTTTCTCCAACCCACTCTGTCCTGGGCCTTCTTTTCTAGTTCTATCCATTTTTGTTCATTCTTCTCATGTCTGTTTCTATTTCTCGGCGTAATGTGTTCATTGGTCTTCCTCTTCTCCTTTGACCTTCAGCATTCCATGTGAGGGCTTGTCTTGTGACACAATTGGGTGATTTCCTCATAGTGTGCCTAATCCACTTCCAGCACTTCTTCCTGATTTCTTCCTCCACTGGATGGAATCTGGTTTGTTCTCTCCCACAGTAGAATGTTGTCGATAGTGTCTGGCCATCGGATCCGAAATATTTTGCGTAGACAACTGTTAATAAACATTTGTATCTTCTGGATAATGGCTTTCGTAGTTGTCCAAGTTTCCTCCCCATACAGTAGAATTGTCTTGACATTTGTATTGAAAATTCTAACCTTGGTGTTGGTTGACAATTGTTTTGAGCTGCAGATGTTCCTCAGTTGTAAATATGCCGCTCTTACTTTGTCTATCCGCACCCTCACATCTGCATCTGATCCACCGTATTCATCAATGATGCTGCCCAGCTATGTAATGGTTTTCACATCCTCCAAAACTTCTTCGTCATGTGTAATTCAATTGGTGCATGCTGTATTGTATCGGAGAGTCTTGCTTTTCCCTTTGTTTATATTGAGACCTACCGCTGCTGAGGCTACTGCTACACTGGTCGTTTTCTCCTGCATTTGTTGTTGCGTGTGTGATATAAGAGCCAGATCGTCCAGCTGCATATTAGCTGTCCACTATATCCCGTACTTCCCTCTTCATGATCCAGTTGACCACCAGGAGAAAGAGAAAGGATGACAGTGAGCAACCTTGCCTGACACCGGCCTTTACCTCGAATGAGTCGGTGAGTTGTCCTCCATGGATGATTTGGCAGTTTAATCCATCATAGGAATTCCGTATGATATTGACTATCTTCTCAGGTACACTGTATAATAATTATAACATATGAAAAAATTTTCATGCACATAGTTCCCTTCATCATCTTAAAGAGAGCAAAAAAACAAAATTTGGTGCAGAATAATAAATGGATTCATTTTATTTTGTTAAGTTCTCATCAATTGCTTACAATCTATTTAATAATTAAAATCAACGTTATTACAGGGTGATATAGAGATGAATATGTGTACCCAGGCCAGAGTGGATTAGAGGATGTTGGTCAGCGGCCTATACTCCATTGGGAGTAACAGGAGTAAGTAAGCAAGTAATGTATATCATGATGTAGTGATGATTTCAATAGAGTTCAATAGGGTCATAAACATTGTTTATTTCGGATAAATGAATCAAGTCTGAGAGGGAAAGTTCCAGAACGCTGATCAGAACTCATGAAGTTAATAAAAAAATCTTTAAATGATTATGTAATGAAGTAACTGAAAACACATTAATGGTAATAAAGAAAGATAATGAAATGAAGTCAGTCAGCTATGAACTAAAGAAAAATGACAATGACATAATTTAAACTTCAGAAAGGATTAAAATAATGAATCACGTAACAAATAAAAGAAAAGGGTTTAATGTTACCAGGACAAGCTATATTACCATGTAGAGCTGAAGGTTTTATGTTAGACTGCAGGTTCGCCATTGACATTTTGGATGGTTCGGCATTACTTTAGCAAGTTTTGCTGAATGTTCATGTGAAAAGTTGGTTTGCTGGTTAATCGATTTCATTCATAGTGGTGTTTGCTTTTCAATGTTCTCAAGGATCATTGTCATTGAAGCATTGTAAGGCATGTCGCCATTGCTAACAGTAATGAGTTTAACTGTTATGTAAGCGGAATGGGTCAACTTTGGTCTGTTCATGCTGTGCATAATTGATTTACACAATCACTGATCAGAATAATTATACATGTGATGTGAATGTGTATATGAATGGTGCGAATGGTCCACCAGGGTGCTTAGTACCTTTGTGGTTGTGCCACAGGATTGAGCTGTACTGTTCAGATTGTAGCGTTGAAGCCCATATAGTGTCTGGTCCTCTTGTGGGGCGGGATTGAGCCGTACTTCTTGGGTTAAACCTAAGGGCGGTGTCTAGTTGTCCTGTGGGGCGGGATTGAGCTGTACTGTTGGGTTGTCATGTGAAAGTTTGGATGGTGTCTAGTTCTCCTGAAAACCTATGCAAAATTACCCTGGCCCACAAGGGTATATTATATAACTAACTGTGAGGACAAAGATTTATTCGTGGATACATAGATCAGGATACAGGATATCATGTCGATACACTGAAGTCTTTCATGGTGATTAGTCAATCATCAAACTCCAATCTTCTGAAATTTGCCAAAGCGATAGCAATCAGACATCTAAAAAACACATCTATGTCCTGGTAACATTACATACTCTTTTTTATTTATTGTGTCATTCATTATTTCAATTCTTTTTCAGGTTTTGATTACACCATTGTCATAAGTTCTAATCACTAGTTCAATGTTCTGGAACTCCTTCCCTCTCAAACTTTCTTCATTTATCATAATTTCGATAACCTTATTAACTTTATTGGAATCTTGGCTACATCATGAAACATCACTAATTACTATCATATTTATAGGTATGTCTATATCTATGGTAATTTTGATTTTAAAGTATTATTGATTGTAAGCTGGCTGATGAGAACATAACGAAAGAAAATGAATTCAGTTGTTATTCATCCTTTTTCATGTCTACTTCCAATTCACGACGTAGTATGTTCTTCAGCCTTTCTCTTTTCCGTTTCCCTTCAGGAATACAAGTTCTCTCTTACTTTGGAATGCAGTTTAATGATGATGATTCTTATCCACTTTCATCGTCTTTTCCTAATTTCTTCTTCACCTGGAAGCTGGTTTATTCTCTCCCACGGTAGGCTGTTGCTGACGGTATCCGGTCAATGGACATTCAACATCTTACCCAGACAATTGTTTATGAATACTTGTACCTTCTCGATAATGGTTGTGGTAGTTCTCTACGTTTCGGCTCTATATAATAGAACTGTCTCTACGTTCGTATTGAAGATTGTGACTTTGATGTTGGCTTGCAGACAGTTGTTTTGAGTTCCATATGTTCTTAAATTGTAGGACTGCTTTCCTTACTTTGCTAATCTTTGCCTTTACGTTTGCATCGGATCCTCATCGTTCATCGATGATGCTGTCCAGGTGTATGAAACTTTCCACCTCTTCCAGACTTTTTCCATTGAGTGTGATTAAGTTGGTGTTCTCTGTGTTGTATTTGAGCATTGTTGACATAACATCATTTAATCTAAATTCAAACACATCGTTTTTACAATTCGACAATGCCAAACACACAATAACTTGGAAGGCCACATTTAAAGAGGGAAATGTCATATTGTTGATGGCATACCATGTGGCGGGTAAACTAGCATCTCTAAGTTAGATTCATGAGAGAGATTTGGCCAAATAATCACGGTGGGCTGAAATATACAAAACGTTAGAAATAATCGCTGTTGAATTTTCCTTAGAAATTTAATGGTATCTAGTGAAATCGACGTCTGTTCAACATAAAAGCCTGTTATCAGTATAGGGTTGTGAAAAATTATTGTTTTTGATTGAGATCATAAACCGGTTGATGTTAGAGAACCATTGAAAACCTGGAAGCATTGGATGGCCGTTCCATCCTATTGTGGGACTCCTCAGCAGTGGGCGCGAACGCTTAACGCCAAGACCACTGAGCCGACATCCACCATTGGATACGCGCGAGACCTAAGGTCCTGGGTTCGAATCTCACGAGGCGGTATCGTGGATGCGAACTGCTGAGGAGACCCACAATAGGACGAAACGGCCATCCAGTGCTTCCAGGTTTTCAATGGTTGTCTAACATCAACCGGTTTATGATCTCAATCAAAAAACGCAAAAGTCTGTAGTTAACTGAAGTTCATTTCCAACTGGTCAACTCTGTAAATTGCATTCCATATCCATTCGATTGAAAAATGACATCAGAAGAGGTCAAAACCGATGAAATAATCCACAATTTCGACACTGAACCAAAGATTTAGTTATAATCTATTATTAATATTATTTAAACACATAAATATTGGTACAAAGAGGCACCAAATACATATGCGCCACACAAATCACATTTGAATTGTGTGAGGGCTGTGATACTGCCCAGGTGCCCAAACTGAAGCAGATGGTTTTCTTAGGAGGCGACACCCGGAGCCTTTGAACTAAAGGTCTGGTCCATAAGGCAGTGGAGCATCGTGAGGAGATTCAGTCACATGTTAGCCGGTGACCAACCATTGGTTCATACGCCATTTGTTCCCTCAGGATACTAGAGCCCATGTGCACCATTGGTTTGGAATCAGGGTTTTCCAACTCCCCTAGATGGAGCCTCCGTGTCCACCAACTCGGTTAAAGCGCCGGACATTCGCTTTTCGTCCTCTTAATTTCGTAAACAACACCTGTGGAACGAGAAGGCAGTGAGTAGGACTTCCCTGTCAGAGGCTATATAAGCGTGGCCATGTGAGAGCATTTGGAGAAGGAGAGCGGACTCTCCCCACTCTCGGTCGTACCAGGGCATTTAGGGGCTAGTTGTAATCTAATAATTTACCAATCTGAAATCATCTGAAAAGTAAAATTAAATTGTTCAACATAATTTTACACCATAATTTCATGATCTTACACTGTAAAATATAAACTTTATTTAAAAGGTTAATTTTGTCTTTTCAAACTTCATAAACTTTGTAATGGAACTCTAGATTTAGTTCCTAAGCTATTCTAGTAACTCCCAGGCTAAATCTACACAGTAACTTGAACACGAGAGAAAAGGCTCGAAATATAAAAGCAACGCTTTACTCCAAGGTTCGTTTATGTACAGAAAATCTAGGATATTTATAATATTTTAGATGGCCTTGTAATTCCGGGAAATTCTCGAACGCTACTTAACATAGTAGCAGTATAGGTAATCATCCAATCAGAAACGTTGACACGTGACTTTTCGCTTCCTAGATGTTTCTGGCCAAACTTCTATTGAATAATGACTAGATAAGATGTTTCTTAGCGTTTTACAGAGCCTTTTTTGGATTTTTTTCGAGGAATTTTCTGGATCACCCCTCCCCCCGAAAAAAAACATTATTTTACTTTTCTTATGATTTATCCTTTTCATATTACCGAAATATACATGATCAACCTATTTACTCTGTTATATCTTATTATTCGTAAGATTGAATTAGACGATAGGAAAGTATATGAAATTCATCTTTTGTCCAATAAGTAGATCATATAGATACAATCAATTTATTAATCAATATCCTCATTTTGGAAAGAATCATAGTTACTATGTACTCTGTATGTTACGTTTAAGTATAAACTGGTTAACTGAAACTGAAATTATGATATAATTGGTTAAGTGCTCGTGCATGAGACTGATAGTTCCTGGGTTGGAACCTCGCAAGGCGGGATCGTGAATGCTCACTGCTACTGAGGAGTCCCACAATAGAACGAAATGGTCGTCCAGTGCTTCCAGATTTTTCATGGTGGTCTAGCTTCAACTGACTCATGATTTCAACTATATAAAATAAAAAAATTACTAGAATCTCCACAAAACGCACTTCTGGTAATTGGGTTCTGTTTATAAAAATCAAACGAAGTAAGATTCATGAAATTTACGGGTTCTAGAGTAAATTCACTATTTTTCAAAGTTGAAATCATGAGTCAATTGAAGCTAGACTACCATCGGAAACCTGGAAGCACTGGACGGCCGTTTCGTCCTATTATGGGACTCCTCAGAAGTGCGCATCCACGATCCCGCACTCGCGGGATTCGAACCCAGGACCTACCAGTCTCGAGCCAGAGCCCTTAACCGATAGACCACTGAGCCGGCATCCGGTGCTTCCAGGTTTTCGGTGGTGCTCTAGCTTCAATTGACTCATGATTTTAACTTTGAAAAATACTGAAATCTCCATAAATCCCCTTTTGATTAAATTCACTATATTTTAGTGTTACATGTAAGAATATAACGTTAAGCCTTTGGTACGTTTGTGTTAAGCTTGAAGTTAACTTGTGTGCCGAAGGAGTGTGAGAAACAGTAGATGAGATAACATTGAAGAGAAAAGAACTAGAGAAAATGTCAGCCGACAACCTAGTAAGTGTGGTGTGGGTTACTTATATCCACATAAGTAGTATATTACAATGGTCGGGTATTGAATGTATTTCAGTAGAAGATCGATAAGGAAAGAACGGGAACGGAACGCAATCGGTCTGAAAATGAACGAACAATGAAATTAGAGAAGATGGACTGATATTTAAAGGAAGAACGGTCAAGATTGAGTCAATTGATTGTTATTTTGCACATTAACTGTTTACTGTATGGTTATCAGATTTTAGTGAGATATTCTGTAATTTTGTGCTTACATACATTCGATTGTCCCCACTCGTCTTCTTGTTCACTACAGCAAGCACATAGTATGCACTTATATTTAATAATGAAAGCGATCGACAACAATCTGTCATAACACAAGCATGAGTTTGGGGCAATCTGATAACTGGAACTATCAGTTGATAGCACAAAATTTCGAGGGTGTTACATCAGTTAAACTAAAAAAATCCACACGTGTTACTAGGCAAACCAGTTATTTTTAATCTTCTACTCTAGAACACTAAAGAGGAAACAAAAAGTGAGATGTATGAGAGAGAAGCTTTACTTTGAAGGTTAGTTTATATACAAACAGGAAAGGTGTCTATAGGATTATATATGAATGATATTCTAAAAGATTAGTGAACACATGATAAACTCGGCGGTTAGATTGGTAATTGTTCAATAAAGATAAGTAAGGCATAATTCATCCCTCTCTAGAATCCTCTTGGAAGTTTCTAAAGAACCCTGCTTGGTCAAAATATTCTCAGCATTTTCTCTACTTCCTCAAACATTTTTGGGGAATTATTGATGTCTCCCAACAATATATTGCGGACCAACTGGAGTTGAGAAAGTAAACCACGAGATTTCATTTCAATGATCCGAAGATTTCACGTTTGTCACGGGACTTGAGGAATTAACGTTAGCCATTTTATGAGGTTGTGTATATACATTGTTATTGAATATTCAGCTTAGGACAAGATAGCTGTTCAGTCTTCTCTAATTCCCAATAGTTTACCTGTTAATATCTGTTATGACTCTAGCTTGTCTTTATGCATACTTGATTATAGATTCTACTTATCACTAGTTCACCTTATGCTAGTCACACCAATGACCTCTTGACTACCGAAATATGATTGTTAAAATCGACCAGAAAATCCAACTGATTCACGCAGCTCCGTTTATTCCCATTTGACAAACAGAAAACATTGGCATCGCGATGGAGCCTGTGGTGGAACGGTTGAATATACATTCAGATTTTAATGCTTTTGAGGATTACATGGAGAGGTTCGAAATTTGGGCTATGACCAAGGAAGATATTGAGGATTTTAATATTGTGGCCCATTTCCTTACATTCATCGGAAAAGAAGCATACAGCTTAATAAAGACTATGGCATTTCCAGACCAACCGATTTCACTCCCTTATGCAACTCTCAAGCAAATACTACTGGACCACGTGAAGTGTACAAATTTCGAATGCTGTAAAGGATAAAAATTCAATGAAATGACTCGTCAGGACATCAGGAATTCCACTGCTTTACTACGTCATCGCAGTCCAATACATAAACAAGGTTATTCAGATTGAGTTGTGAAACAATTCACGAAGATGAGCACAACTTTGGTAAATGTTTGTTCTGTGGCAAGTTTCACTCATGTAATTCATGTGTATTTCGTAATTCTAAATGCTTTAAATGTGGTAAAACTGGACACATTCAATCAGTTTGTAATACCATGGTTCATTTTGCTGAAACTAATGCTAAAATTCATGATTCTACTAAGTTGGATGTTTCTAATGATCACTTATCTTTATCCAAGACTTCTAGACACGGTATAACGTCACATAGCAGTCCAGAGTTGAATGAAACCTAGAATCATTGTGAGACAAAAGTTTTTAATCAACGAACTTCTTATCGGATTTCTTATGTTATTGTACCAGAAATGGTTTCTTATCATAATTCACATATTTCTGATGAAATTTCTTACAACTCTGAGAATGTTGAATGAGTCGAATCATGATCAAAAACCAGATTCAGTTTTGGTGGATGCTGATTGTCCTGATGATCCATCATTCTCTAATGAAACTCTTAATCAATTTGAGGAAAATATTTCAGAGAAATCGAATTCTGATATCATATCAAGTGTCAGTGGTCCTCACAATCAATTTATCTCTAATGATATTCCTAATGAATGTGAAAAATATATTCCGAATGAGTCGAATTCTAGTCATATTTCTGATGTTATTGTATCAGATGTTGAATATTCTCCAAGACAAAGTGTGTCAAGCAGAATCCCTGGTCAGTGATATGCTGAATCAGAGGGAATAGAAAGTTTTCACGAAGTAATCAGAGAACCAGCTTGCACAGGTAGAAAATACAAATCAAGTTCAAGGTTATCCTAATGAGTATGAGGCAGATGCATGTTTCCCATTTGATTGTTTCGCAGGTGAATCAAGCCTAGATGAATCACATGTGTTAATTACATATATCAATGCATATCTATCTGTGTATTGTAATATGAATAACAAACAGAATATGTATCATAATTTTTGTGCACATCGAAGTTACATGATAGAATGCCTCAAGTTATATGTCAGTGTGTATCCCCAAATACCCACATATAATAATTGAATTGTGAGATATAAGGAGATTATGCAAATTAGGAACATCGAATTGGTTATAACATTGTGACGTAAGTACCTAACATTATTTCGTGGGGGAGAACAGTGTTGGAAAGTCTATGAGGCAAACTCTAAATATCATTGGTTTCACTACACAATCGACATGATGATTGTATACAATTTTCAGGACTCAGGTGAATCTGTTCCAATTTCGGTTGTTAATTCTAATACTAACGAATGCATTCTAGATAATACAGAGTCTACATCTATTACACAATTGGGCAGACACGTGATGAACCTAAAGAGAAGAGGTAAGATTGATAGCAGGAATTTGGATTCTCATTTAAGCTATGGTGGATGTGGTGTTTGAATGAACCAATGATTCCCTTGTATTGATGACTATTTTGATTTTCAGTTCCAAATACAATACATCCGTTCGTGCTCATCTAATACTTCTTGGTTAAATTGGTTTGTTTCCGGGATTACTAGTTTATACTATAATTCAAATACTCTTAAATATCACAGGTAACAGGGGTACGTAGGTAAGTAAGAATAGTGATCATGTACTATTGTTAAAATGAGTGGTCTTTCTTAAAATAAAAACAAATATTATTGTGTTAGTTGTCATGATAACACAATCCTTTATATTATCTCTTTAGTTTATTGAACTATAAAATAATATAAATACTGAATCTGCTAATATTTCTATGAAGTTTAGGCAATAGTAGAGGAAATATTTTACCAGAAGAAGTATTGTGAATATTATAGTAATTTTGATAGTTGAGATCATAAATCTCGCGAGGCAGGATCGTGGATGCACACTGCCACTGAGGAGTCCCATAGTAGGACGAAACGACCGTCCAGTGCTTCCAGGTTTTCCATGGTGGTTGTCTAGCTTCAATTAACTCATGAATTCAACTATCGAAATATTTTAGTTAAATAAAACAATGGTTATCATCAAAATTTAATATTTACTGGGTAACTAGTGAGAAATTAGAGGTGAACAGGGATCTTACGTCTCAAGTTCATAATTTATTAGCAGTTCATACTTAGCATTGAAAATAGGACTTTGTGGTATTATGACAGGCTAATGAACTTTAGACTACTGAATTGAAATTCCGTGGTTTACAGTTCACACTTCAGTTGATTCATGGTATGATGTAAGGAGACCTCGATAATTCCTTAAAAAGGTTTACAAGAGTCTTGTAAATGCTCTTTATAAACTATCCTTCAAAGTGAAGCTCCTTTTATACATTCTGGTTCCCGTTGTGAATCCATGAATAGAAGACTTCTGGGAATTAGGACCCAGTTAGGATGTCGGTGCATTAGGACTATGGTACTATACTTGTCAGATAGCGTAACAATAATCCAGCACTATTGATAATAGCTGTCTCACTCGAAATATATTTGAATTCAATCTGTCTCCTAGGATTTAGCATATACTTTTCAAATGTATGCACTCGTGAACGTATATCTGTTGTTTGATTGTCTATAGAGGCCAGTTCAATTTGTAGAAATTGTTTGTCACAGACGAATATGAGCGTTTATTATGATGGACACTGAAAAAATGAACGTATACTTGTAAAGAGGTGTTCAAATACAATTTGATCATACTGACTCATAATGTGATGACGATGTCATACTACTTGTACAATTGTTTAAGCAACTCAAACAATCTTAACTGATGAAACAAAATCCTAGTTACATTTTCTCTCACTAATGATCAACCTATCAAAGAGTTTAATGAATGTCAACCATTTGTTTGTATAACTATTACAGCAAATCAATGTACATACATTTTCCTTGTAGGGCCAGTGAAATGTCACTGAACCCTAGCCAAATCATCCGGCAGTTGGGTCACTAAATATCGAACAGATCATCGATCCCCGTCAAGGTCAAGGACAATCAACGCGCATCAGTTAATCATACGCCATGGACTGGCTCATGCGACAGTGGTTCTACTTTCGCTTGTATCTACCTTAACTAATATATTCCTGTAATAACGTCCTTTGTGTTGTACAGTTTTCAGAGCCTCCATGGTCCCTTGATACATCGATGGGGTAATCCACGTAAGGTGCTGACCTCGAGGTGTGACTTCGAAGTTAGCTTGTTCGTTACACCGTTCCATTCTTACTCGAGTAGGCCTCCAATCATTCGACATAGATCATCAACGTTGATGGTCTACATCCTCCATAGATAAATTCATATCAATAACGTAATGATAATAAATAGATGCTATTTATGTACAGGGAGTTGCTATGTAAGAAATTTCATCCAATTATTTCCCCTTATTATCTTTAAATTTACTTAGTATTGTTTTTTTGAATCTTCCCATTGATGTTTTAGGACTGCAACTGGTCAGTCTCTAATTGGCATATGTGCATACTCTGCGTATTGCCTCGATATAGCGTAAATTCACAAGCATGGTAAGCAAAGATGGATAGTGGCTAGCAGTGAAATCCAGGACTCGATTTGGGACTCGTCAACTGGATGTACCTGAATCTCAGAGTTGATGTTCATCCTGGGACTCGAAACCAGTACCTTTCGCTTCAAACGCCATCGCGTTATCCACTCAGCTACTGAGTTCTGATAGCCACTTGCTTGTGCAATGGGGTGAAGTTTAAATTCATTTGGTATTGTCTAGTTGAATCTTCCCATTGGTGATCAGAACTGTGTGCCTTGCCTTAAATTAAGGCAATATCGAGGCAATACACACAGTATGTACATATGCCAATTAGAGACTGACCAGTTGCAGTCCTAAACATCAATGGGAAGATTCAAACAAACAATACTAAATGAATTTCAACTTCACCCCATTGCACAAGCAAGTGGCTATCAGGACTCAGTGGCCGAGTGGATAACGCGATGGCGTTTGAAGCGAAAGGTACTGGTTTCGAGTCCCAGGATGAACATCAACTCTGAGATTCAGGTACATCTAGTTGACGCGTCCCAAATAGGAGGAAACGTGAGTCCTGGATTCCACTGCTAGCCATTATCCATCTTTGCTCACCATACTTTATTATCTTTGTTCTTGCCCTCTTCTAATTCATCATATCCAGTTAAATTAATTTTCTAACCCGGATAACCAGTTTCAGTTAAATTAAGGTAAAAATTATGGTTAATTGATTATAATAAATATTATTTTAAAACAATAGATACTGATGAAATTAAGGACAAGCTTTGTCATATATTTGTCATTGTCAACCGAAGTGGTTCACAACTCAGTAAGTGTATGTAATGGTTATCTAATCACTTAGTATTATTTCAGAAATTTATAGTTTTTGTTTTAAGAAATAACTTAATTTATGTGTCAAGGTTGATCTATCTTTGAATGACCCATATATATATTCTAACATATTCCCATAAGTTAATTAAGTCAAGTTCAAATCACTAGGCATTCTCTGAAGATGCGTAATCAGTTATTGTTAAACATATGTAATTACGCCTGTTACCCCTCAAAGAGTAGCAAAGATCACTAAAAAAGCATTTTCCATTCAACTCTATCATGGACAATCCTTTACAGTTGTTACTCATCTTCACCATGTCTGCTTTCGATTCCCGATGCAGAGCGTTCATTGACAATTCTCTTTTCCGTTTCCTTCCAGGATTACAAGCCAGCGCTTGCCTCGTGATACAATTCGATGATTCCCTCAATTTATTTCTAATCCACCTCCATCGTTTTTACATAATATTCTCTTCATCTGGAATGTGGTTTATTCTCTCCCACGGTAGGCTGTTGCTGATGGTATCCGGTCAATGGACATTCAACATCTTACCCAGACAATTGTTTATGAATACTTGTACCTTCTCGATGATGGCTGTGGTAGTTCTCTACGTTTCAGCTCTGTATAATAGAACTGTCTCTACGTTCGTATTGAAGATTGTGACTTTGATGGTGGCTTGCAGACAGTTGTTTTGAGTTCCATATGTTCTTAAATTGTAGGACTGCTTTCCTTACTTTGCTAATCCTTTCCTTTACGTTTGCATCGGATCCTCCTCCTTCATCGATTATGCTGTGGAGACAGGTTTAATAAATCTATTTTGTAAATAGTTTTTGATATCTTTTGCATTTATTCTGTCAATTTTCGCATTCTGTACATTTATCACTAAACGGTTGTACTTGCTGTTTAAATGCACGACCTTGAATACTTACTTCCGTTCTTGAATCCCACATAGCATGACCCTGCTTACCGCTAATAAATAAATACACTCCTATACACACACCTCTCGTTCTACAATGCTTGTAGATATAATAACTGAACTATTAATTAACTATCATCTATGTTTATAGACTGTTGTAACATTTCCATTGTATCCTACGTTTGGCTATCTTACTGGAGCCCTATCAACCTCACTGGAATTATTAGTTATTTATAATTGTGGATTCTGGTACCAAACGCAACAGAACACGCATCAGTCAGCTGATTTAAGTAACGCCCCTTAACTTTTATTTGAGTTCATAACTCATAGGTTGTACATTATTTTATTGACATTTGGACGTAATAACTTTATTGTTATTTTTGAGT
This sequence comes from Schistosoma mansoni, assembly GCF_000237925.1. Classification (NCBI taxonomy): domain Eukaryota; kingdom Metazoa; phylum Platyhelminthes; class Trematoda; order Strigeidida; family Schistosomatidae; genus Schistosoma; species Schistosoma mansoni. Next base: position 32,078,394 of record NC_031498.1, on the reverse strand, counting down.
TAGTGTACATTTTGGTCCGTCACAATTATCTGGAGATCGGTGTAGGGGCGAAGCCCATGAGCTACTTGACTGCTAGATGATGCCTAGTTGCATCTTTTGCCTAAATTATCGTTTAGCGATCGTTGACTTGTGTGGTGGTCTTCTCGGTCTAGCGCGTATTGGTGGATCTGTAGTAGTGATGTGGTATTATACATGATGCGCGGTGCATTCGTTTTGATAGTCAACTCTGACGATGCACTCATATTTCGGCAAGATGTCAGTGGAAATCACTCAAACTCCATGAATTCCGTAGTTGGTGGTAATTGTGCCGTTAACCTGTAAACTTATGTTCTTGTCGATGAGTTTCTTTTTATTCATGTCTACTAATAAGCCATAAGCGCTAAGGAAATCGGCTCCGAGGATCGGTTGTTTGATTTGAGCAACTATAAACAGCCATGTGAATCTTCTACGAAGTTCGAGGTCTAAGATTAGTGATTGTTCACAGTAAGTTTTGTTTCGTTGGCCGCGATGAGTGACGATTTAGTACTCCAACGGTGCCGTCGTCGTAAGAGATGCAGTGAGAAAATGCTGATTTCTGCTCCTGTATTGACTAAAAAGTCCGAGCCAGAAATACAATCCCGGATGTGGAAAAGATGGTTTGCGTTTTGATCAGAAACAGGTGCCGCCACCACCGTCCGACCAGCCCGTTCCCCTGGTTCTCAGTACTAGTTGCAGGGAATGTGCATGGTCGTGTGCAACGCCGTGTCTTTGTGCCGTACTTTTGATGGTACCAAAAGACTCCAGAGGCTTGTTTAGGTGAGCGAGGACGCTGCCTCGTAAAAGATCGTCATCTGGAAGAGTATCTGAGTCGTTTAGTTTGTACTGTTGCTATCGTTGTCTGTAATGCAGAAAATTGGTTCGTCAGTTTCGTTAACCGCTGTTGGAAGGTAGCCATGCTACTTGTATATGCTGTTCCGGCAGGTTGTACCGAGCTTACCCTATGGATATAAGGTTAATTTTCCATCATTTTGTTGGCCATATCAGCTTAATCCTCTAGGAAAACCGACTTTCCTGACACACTGAAGATTCGTCTCACGTTATGTGCTAAGCGTTGGACCACATTTTCTTTGGAAGAGCTTCATCCAACTTGTATGGATCCGCAAGCTGTTTCATGTGTCATGAAAGTTGGGAGGGTTTATTGTCTCCCAGGTCGATGCGGTCAACAATTGCTGTAATCTTTTTTCTTCAGAGACTGTTGTGCGTTGTATAAGAGCTGCTTTTAACTTATCGTATGGCTCAGTTTCCGGCACCTGGTCGACTAGGTCTCCGAACTCAGCAGCAATTTCGATAGGGATTGAACCAACCACATAAGCATACTTTGTTGCTTGTGAACGTATGCCTCTGGCTAAGAATAGAGCTTCTATTTGAGCGAACCCGACTCTTGCATTACTAGCTCCATATGTTGGGAGCCTGAATTCAGAGATAGCGTTCACTGAACATAAAATGTTTTCGGCAGGATTTGATAATGAATTAAGAGTGTTTACTGGAGGAGAGTCCATATCGATAAGTTTAGTTTTAGATTACATTACATAAAAAATAAACCAATGTGTCAGGTGAAAATAAGCAATGCGATAGTTAAAATAAAATCGAGGCCCACCAGATAATTGTGACGGACCAAAATGTACACTAACTCAAAAATAACAATAAAGTTATTACGTCCAAATGTCAATAAAATAATGTACAACCTATGAGTTATGAACTCAAATAAAAGTTAAGGGGCGTTACTTAAATCAGCTGACTGGTGCGTGTTCTGTTGCGTTTGGTACCAGAATCCACAATTATAAATAACTAATAATTCCAGTGAGGTTGATAGGGCTCCAGTAAGATAGCCAAACGTAGGATACAATGGAAATGTTACAACAGTCTATAAACATAGATGATAGTTAATTAATAGTTCAGTTATTATATCTACAAGCATTGTAGAACGAGAGGTGTGTGTATAGGAGTGTATTTATTTATTAGCGGTAAGCAGGGTCATGCTATGTGGGATTCAAGAACGGAAGTAAGTATTCAAGGTCGTGCATTTAAACAGCAAGTACAACCGTTTAGTGATAAATGTACAGAATGCGAAAATTGACAGAATAAATGCAAAAGATATCAAAAACTATTTACAAAATAGGTTTATTAAGCCTATCTCCACAATGCTGCTCAGGTATGTGAAACTTTCCACATCTTCATTTGCAAAGTCCAATTCGTCTATTCACATCGAAACTGTCCACTGTATTGCATGCTTCCCTCAGATGTCGAGGTCTTTGTAATCTAGTCAACCACTAGTATGATGAGAAATGGCGGGAGTAAGAAAACTTTGTGTGATATTAGTCCTCACTTGGAATGCATCTATCAACTGTCCTCCATCTACAGCTTTGTAGTTCAGTCCGTCGTATGAAAACCGTGCAGTCTTGACATTCTACTCAGGTACACCATGGTGTTAGACGATGCTTCATAACGTCCTCCCATCCACTCTGTCAAACGCCTTCTCATAGTCAATAAAGTTGACGTTTAGTGACGAGCTCCAATCAAATGATTGCTCGAGGATAATCAGTAGTGTCATGGTTTGGTCTGTGCACGGTCGATCATAACGGAATCCAGGTTGTTGATCTCAAAGTTGGGAGTCTACCAAATCTTTCATCCGGTTCAGCAGCATTCTGGTGAAAACGTTTCCTGGTACTGGCAGTAGTGTAATGGCTGTGTAGTTTCCACTCTTGCTCAGATCTCCTTTCTTTGATATATTGATCAGTTATCCTTCTTTCCAGTCCGTCGGTGCTTGTTCTTCCTCCCAAAACTTCTTGAATAGAAGGCAAAGCATGTTTGCAGTTACTTGAATGTCTGACTTCAGTGTTTTAACTGGTATATTATCAGGTCCTGATGCTTTCCCATTGTGGATTTTTCTGATTGCCATCTTGATTTCTTTGATCGTATGTGGGATGACATATAAAGGTAAGTCTGTGTGTGCTGCTTCATAGCGTTAGCTGAAATCATGTCTGCCCTACGTCGGACAAAGTCAGCAGCCTGATCTCTCGGATGGAAGACGCAATAAAATGACACGGTGACAAATACTAGAGAGTGGCAACCAACAACTTTCTCTGAAAGAATGCCTATGCTGAAGTGTGTCATGAAGTGCTAGGGCTGTAGCCATGAGCTCAATGGTATGCATGTAATGTGCAAGAAACAGTCTGTTGTAGCAAATATCTTTCAAAGGGAGTGGTGAACATCCTTCCCAAGTGAGTGAATAAACCTGTATGTATGCTAAGGGATGCTTGGGACAATGCCTGTGTGTTACCGATGTGCGTGTAACGTATATTTGCTAGCAGAATAAATATACTTGTATATATACCAAGGGATAGCCGCCTAGTATGGATGCAGTTTATACCTATCCTAGATAAGTAAAAACCTCAAAAAACCCTTTCCTCATTGTTCTTGTTGCGATATCCAGCCACCAAGACCTGCGAGGCTGCGGTTCTCCACAGATTCACATCCACGCGATGGGTTTGTGAGTTTTGAAAATACGCAACTCATTCCAGGGACGCCACTAGTCCTTATCAACCAATTTGGTTGACCGGAAAACGCTCTCCGGTAGATACAACGGGGCTGGTCTGTTCAGCTGTTCCTCGAAGTACTCTGCCCAAATTTTTCTCTGTTCTTGAATCTCCATGATTGTTTTCCCTTCTTTGTCCTTGACTAGTCTCTCTGTATTACTATATATTCCTGCCAGTTCCTTCGTTATATCATATAACTATTTCATATTCCCTTCACTTGCAGCTTTTTCCGCCGTCGTTGCTAGTTCTTCCATATATTTCTACCTGTCAGCTTTAATGCTCTTCTTCACCTTCTTGTCTTCTAATGTGCACTCTGCTTGTCCCTTAAATTTCTCTGCTCGTGCTCGACTGCGGTTAATTGCTGTTTTCTTGTTCTTCTTTCCCTCAATCTTGTTCAGGGTTCCCATAGAGATGCATTCCTTATTATGATGCTTCTTGAGGCCCATAACCTCCTGACACGTTGAAAATAATGCTTCTTTGATCCCTTTCCAGTTGTCCTCTATGTTAGTTTGTTGTTCTTTCAATAGATCCTGTATAGCATGGAACCTGTTGTGGAGAGTTATCTTGAATCCGTTGACTTTGTTCGTATCTCGAAGGAAGGCTGTATCGAACATTTGTAATGTACAGCCCTAAATACTTACTGTCCTAGACCTACGAGAATAGTTCCTGGTTGTTTAGCTATTCAATTCTAGATCGAAGACAACAACCAGTCACGTTCAGCGTATAAAGCCCCGGACAAATGTGCGTCATCCCATTTTCCAATATCAATATATTAGCATGAAATTAGCAAGATGAGTAACAAAGAAGTAAAAATATCAGTAATATCAACGCTTGTAAGAGACACATTGAAGTGATTCGGGAAGTATTTAGGGAATAACAATAAAACCTGAGATGTATGAGAAGACGTGGGATGATTTGGTGTGGGCAGGTGACTGATTATGATCCATGTCAGCGAACACCAACCACTGATCGCATAAGCCTTAACTAGTTAGTTTGCACTTGTCAGCATTACTCATTTTTTATTCCGTATGTTAGCTAATGGTTCTAGTATTTATGGACGCTTCAATCGACATACGTCATTTACTGTGCACAGTCTTCAACAAATAATCTTATCACAGACCAACAAGAACTGAGTATGTTTGAGTAAAACAGTGACTCATTAGCTACATATATATATATATATATATATATATACCGAAAATGAAGACAGTATGATAAAACTGACTCGTGTGTAATAAAAAGCCAGCTGTGTAAGTATTAATAAACAGGTAGTTGTCTACGCAAGATATTTAATAACCGTTGGCCGGAGACCATCAGCAACAACCTACTGTGAGAGAGAATAAACCAGCTTCCAACTGAAGAGGAAATTAGGAAAAGACGTTGGAAGTGTGTTAATTCCAAACTTAAGTTCCAGACTAAGTCTAGTTGAAGAATAACTGTTTATGGACGTAAAGACACACGCGCACCGCAATCGAAATCAGGAAAAAGTGATTGGGTAACAACGGTTCTAAATTTCATCATATATACAAATGTACAAATTTACCTAAACAAATATTACCACACAGTTATTCAACCAACAATTGTTCCCAGAATAATCAATCTAAATTACAATAAATAGCAAAGGGATAAGAAATATAGGAAAATTACCGAACGCTCCAAAAAATAAGTGTTATTCTATCCTTCCTGGATGGATCAAGTAAAAATGCGTCCCAAATGTTGCTTTATAACAGAGTCTTTCCAATTCTGTAAATGTGCTCCAGTTAACAACCCAAATGCACGATCCCAGCCAAATCAAGCAACACGGTCAAAGATAGAACAATCAATATGGCAGCCGCCAGAATAATATCAATTAAAACAAATTAGATACAATTCAAGAAGAAACATAGAAACCCAATGAAAGTGATAGAAAAACTGAGAAAACCATCATAAAAACTAAACATTACAGTCTCAATTGGCATAAAAAAGATTAACAATATGTACGAATAAAGAAACTGTTAAGAAGTTGCAAAGGTATACATATAGGGATTTTCACCTTCAAAATGGATCTTACAAGTGTATAGGACATTTATTACGGAAATCATCAAACTGCATCACGAGACAAGAGCTAACTTTGAATCGTGAAGGGAAATGGGAAAGAGGAAGGCTGAAGAACACACTACCCCGGGAAACGGAAGCAGATATGAAAAGGATTGATAGTAAGTGGTAAGGACTGGAATGGATCGCCCTGGGCAGGGTTAGATGAAGAGTGCTGGTGTGCGGCCTATGCTCGTCAACGAGGGGTGACAGGCGTAAGTTTCTACTGTATGACCACATGCAAAGCTTTTGCATATACCTACGCACATGAACTGCGTAAGTCTGAGGAATTCCGCAATTCATATACATAAGCATACACATTAGGTAGCATAACGAGGTCGATTGGGCATCGATTTGTGATCAGAGTATTCCAGGCTACAACAGAGTGATGGTTTAGTCCTATCTCCATCGACCGCCTGAGTTTGACCTTAGTATCCCACAGTGCCGCGAGGTCTTAGTTCCGATTTCGTCATCAGCACCAAAGGATGGTAAATATCTGAAGTGTATCCAAAAGTGAGCCACGAAATCAATACGGAGATTGAGATTAAAGTCTTATGTAGAGCTCTTTAACTAACTAGATCTTTTCCAGTTAGAGTATAGGGGCCTCATTAGTTAGCTAATGATTTCTAGATTCCTAAACACTCTCGGTCATCCCCTAAACTCCTTACTCAAGCTCAGTCCCGAACCTTAAGAGGGAATACCCAGAAATTAGAGCCATGACATAGCAGGCCTAAACAAAATCCCACACCTCACCCTTTACGAACAGTCAAATTTCGGAATCCTCTGCCGGTTAAGGTGGTACAAGCGACTTTTCATTAGTCCTTCAGAAGAAAACTAGATATATTCTAAAGGCCTCTAGCCAGTACCACATAATTATTTCATTTTTGATTGTTAAATATACCTAAAGCCATAACTGAAGACAATAGTAATCCATTGCTACTGGACAGAGAAGCCCGTTACGCAAAAGCTTCTTCATATGCTTCCACAAAAATTTGATCTGCTTCGTATCGAATACTTGCAATGCTATTTTTCTGGGAATTTGTTTAAGGATGTACCCCCAGTAAGGAATTATGATAATCAGAAGTATTTAAATTGTAGTATAGACTAGTAATCCCAGGAATAACGCGATTTAATCAAGAAGTATTAGATGATCACAAACGAATGTATTGTATTTAGAATTCAAAATCACAACAGTCATCAATACAAAGAAGTCATTGATTTATTTAAACACCACATCCGCCACAGCTCAAATTGAAGTGTAAGTGTCTGTAATCTATTGTTCGCCTTCTTCTTAAGTTTATCTTATATCCGTCTGACAGTGCATTGGATGTAGACTCTGTATTATCTAGAATGCACCAATTAATATTAGAATTAACAACGGAAAATGAAACAGACTCACCTGGGTTCTGGTATTGTATTTGATCAACGTGTCGGTTATGCATAGTCAAGTCATTGATATTTAGAACTCGCACCATAGATTTTCCAACATTTTCACCACGATCCCCGTGGCTGATCGAAGATCATTCCCACGATAATACGTAACTTCCGCAGACTCCAAACACCTCATATTCGAACGGAGAATTCTTCCTTTTAATAGCTTTGATGGAGTCTATGTCGTCACAGAATGCTTAGCATTTCTATATTGAAGTAGAGATGTATCTACTCCCCTCTCCAGTTCATTAAATGTTGAAGCAGCAATAGAATCAACAGCAATTTTCAATGTTCTTACGAAATTTTCTGCCTGACCATTAGAACAAGGGTGCCTGGGAGCCGTTAAACAGATGTCTGCACCCTATACCATTCAACCAATTAGTGACTGCATCCGCAGCAAAATGAGAGCCATTATCAGTCACTAACACCATGGGAACTCCTCGACTAAATACCTTTCTTAATGCTTGGATTGTGAAGTCAGAATTCGATGAAGTTGTGAAAAAAACTTCAGGCCACTTAGAAAAAGAATCAATAATTACAAGTGCATAGTATTTGCCAAGAAATGGACCACAGTATTCTGCATGAATTCTCTGCCAGGCCTCAGACGAGACTGGCCATGGAGACCACTTCAAAGGCTGACTTTTTAGCTCATGAAATTTCTCACAATCGTTTGCTGTACGGCATATATCTGCATTTATCTCTGGCCACCAACATGTGAGTCTTGCCAAGGACTTCATTTTCTCAACACCTAGATGTCCACTATGAAGATCATCAAGGACAGGTTTGTGTAATGAAGGAGGAATAACAACACGACCATTTAGACACAAAATACCGTCAGGAGTAGTAGATAACTCGTCCCGCTTCGAATAATAGACAGGAAATCTACGTATAGCACTTCCGTATAGCACTGAGTATACATACAAAGTATCTACGAGTTTCTCTAATGAGATCTGGACGTCTCACCGGTAAAGGTTGCACTAACAAGCAGTCTAAAGTATTAACAGGTCTATCTTGTAATAGTTGTCGAGAAATGTAGTCAACGTGTTGAATTTGTTTTGCACTCCTGTGCTGAACCGTATAGTCATAGGCACTCAAAGCAATACTCCATCAATGAACCATAGCAGCTGAGGAACGTGCTAAGGATTTTTCAGGGTGATAAATGAACTTTAAAGCTTCATGATCAGTAACAATGGTAAACTTCTTTCCAAATAAATATTTATGAAGTCTTTTAACAGCCCAAAACACAGCTAATGCTTCTCGCTGCGTTTGTGAATAACCTTGTTCAGTAACAGTAAGTTTGCGCGAAACACTGGCCTACCTTCTTGTTCCAAAACCGCACCAATACCCATTGGTGATGCATCAGTAATAATTACAGAATGTACACTGGGTGAGTAAGTTCGAAGAACAGCATCACTTTGAAGAAACTTTAGCAGATTTCATAGGCATGACTCTTGTTCTTCACCCCATTTGAATGAATTGGATGCCAAAATATTAAATAAACAGTTGGCAGGACAAGAAAAATTAGGAATAAAACGAGAACAGTACTGAAGAGCATCCACTAGTGAACGTAATTCTGTGATATTTTTTGGAGACGGTGCATTTGTCAGTGGGGCTAGTCGTTTCATATCTGGTCTAAAACCATTACCATCAACTAGGTATCCAAGGCATTCAAAACTAGATACACTAAATGAACATTTATTCGGATTCACTGTAATATTCTTCTCAATTAAACGACGCAATAAAGCAATAAGTCTCTGGTCATGAACTACTTTATCAGCACCATGAACAATGAGATCATCTTGATAAACTTTAACACCTTCAATGTCGCTGACTACCTTATTCATAACTTCCTGAAATATGGCTGGAGAACAACTAAGACCAAATGGAAGGAAGTTGTATTTGAACAGACCAAAAGGAGTGTTAATTGTTGTCAAGATAGATGAAGATTGATCCAAAGGGATTTGAAGATAAGCATCTTTCAAGTCGATTTTCCAAAACACTTTAGAACCATGAAGTCGATTTAGAATATCCTCAGCCTCCATCGTCGTGCATGTTTGCTTCAACAAACGGGGGTTCAGTGTTAATCTGTATTCACCACATATTCTAGGGGTCTTGCCATCCGACTTCAATGGTGTAACAATAGGAGTACCCAATGCTGAGGACTGAACTGGTTCAATTATACCTTTTGCACACAAATCGTTCAGTGACTTGTGTACTGCTTCTTGAAGATCAGTGGGTCTTACCACAATATTAGGATCTAAAGATTTCAAGTTCTTGAATGAAATAATGGACTCTATACTACCTGTGTCCACAATGAAGTCATGAAATGAACCAAGGGATGTATATAATCGCTTTTGAATATGAACATTCCCTTTCGAAGTGGTGGATAAAGATAAATGATCATTAGAAACAGCCGAATTATCAGAATCTAAGTTACAAGACTTAGTAATACTTGAAGCAAAGTGAACAGTAGTTTTGCACACTGACTGAATGTGTCCTATCTTGCCACATTTAAAACATTTAGCATTACGAAATGCACATCAATTACGAGAATGAAATTTGCCACAAGATAAGCATTTACCAAACTTGTTCTCACCTTTGTTGTTTGCTTTGCAGTCCCTTGTTGAATCACCTTTCATATTTCTACGAGAGTAGAAATCACGATTAAACGAACGCAAATTTGATTGACCCTGAGATTGTATTTCATCATGACGACTAAGCAAAGTATTAGAATTTTTCATCGATTGAATATCAAGTTCATTCACTGCTTCGTAGTTAATACATGCAGTTTTAGCATCTTGAAAAGAATAGTTCAGAGTTTTTAACAGCTCCTTTTCCAGACCTGGTATGTTAATTCCTGCAATTAACCGATCTCTCAGCTGTACATAAAGTTGATCACCAAAATTGCATTTGGCAGCTTGTCTTTGCAATTCAAGGATGAAGTCCTTAACCTTCCGGTTATTCTGACGAACGATCTTATGAAATTTTGCTCTCTCAGGACATTCAAAACTGGTGCACTTCACATGATTTAATAGTAATTCCTTGAGAGTTGAATATGAAAGTGAGATCTGCTTATCTGGATATGCCAAGGTTTTTAGTATACTGTAGGCTTATTGACCGATGAATGTAAGAAAACGTGCCACAATTTTGTCACCCTTCATATCTTTCTTGGTCATGCTCCATATCTCAAACCTTTCAAAATAATCGTCAGAAGGTTCAGAAGTTGAATGAACATCCAACTGTTGTATCGCAGGATCCATCGCGACGCCATTATGATAATCAGAAGTATTTAAATTGTAGTATAGACTAGTAATCCCAGGAATAACGCGATTTAATCAAGAAGTATTAGATGATCACAAACGAATGTATTGTATTTAGAATTCAAAATCACAACAGTCATCAATACAAAGAAGTCATTGATTTATTTAAACATCACAGAAATACAACAAAGATGAAGCATACAAGGGATCACATGCAAGTTGGCGTCTGCTCTACCGTAGTCAGAACCACTAAACCGTGACGGTACGTTCTGCAGAGTCTTACAAGAGGAGGTTTGATGTTTACTTTATTTTGGTAGGTTATGAATGTGATCGCTTCAAATATCATTTAACGATTCCTTCCACTTCTTACAACTGGCTTTAACTTCGAATTTCACTGGAAGAATTTTTGGACTTTAACTCCTTCGGGATTTCCCCCTCGACAGATGGAATAAGCCCGTGGTTTTGTAAAGGTATGAGCCTTGCTATATTCCCAAATTAAAAATGGGAAGCAAGACTGCTTTCACGCTCCAGCTTTGATAGGAACATAACAAGGACCATAATTTTCGAACATCAATAACGTTCTCCTACCGCTATATATAGTTTTCACGTAAAGGCTAGCTTTAGCTTATCGTTAACTGTTTTTATACATTTTTGCCAGTTTTTGTTTACTGTGTGTTTTTTTAACGGTCCTAAATTTACTGCTTGTATTTTTAAGACAGTCTAAATCACTAGTCATGAAAAATTCATGCAAAAGACCTGGTTGCCGTTTTGCCGTTACATCTGGCATGCAATGCGACAACTGCGAAGGTTGATTCCACGAGGCATGTACAGATCTAACAGCAGCAGCCTATAGCAGACTCAGCAAAGTCTGATCGTAGGTGGGTATGTGTTACCTGCAACACTGATACGGTAGTTATGTTGGGTACCATCATTACTTTACTGACAGGTCTGAGAGATAAGTTGTCTAAGAATTTGGTAAATGATAGCATCATGACGGGTAACAAAGCTGGAACGCATAGGGCAAACAAGAAAAAGGATACTGACAGGTCGGTTATCGACAGTGCTGTTGACAGCACGAGTGATGATGTGCTGAAACTCAGCACCATCTTAACATCGACTGTCATCGACTCCCCCAGTAAACTTGGGTCCCCCAAGGAGGAGTCCTTGAATGAGACAGTGGTTCCCAAAAATCCTGTAGGTGGTTGGACTCACGTTAACAGGAGTAATAAAGCCCAAGCGTCCCCGCCGAAACTGAACGTCCCAAGTATCGTGCGGAAATCAGTTGATGCTTTGGCTGCACAGTCTACCCCCAAGACTGTCCGCCCGGTCATCACTGAGCCCAGGAATCGAAAACGCGCCTCGACATCCAAACAACAAGATACCAAACCTAGACGCCCCGGAAAACCTGGGAAATCAATTACGGTTTGTGACGACTCTGTCATAATCATGAACCTTATTGACAACCCCGACCTTCCTCTCAGTTTGCAGGACAAAAATGATAGGATGCTCTGGGGAGAATTAAACAAGAGGCTTGAACTCCCTAGAATAGAGCCTTTGACCGTCACACGGCTCACTCGGGGGAAGGACTCTAACCACCTAAACCACCCGAGGCTGCTTCGTGTTACACTTAAGAATGCCTCCGACGTAGAGGATGTCCTGCTAGCCAGTCACTTACTGAAGTCCTATGGGAACGTAAGAATACTGCCCGACATACCGTATTCTGAACGAAATCTCATCCGGAACATCCCTAAGGAATCTCGCGAGGCGTTTTTCCGTGGACGTAATATCATTGTGCAAGGTGTGCCGGAAAATATAGACCCAACTCAAGCAAACTCTGATATTCGGGAATGGAAATTCATTAAGCATTCCTTAAAACTCAAGAAGATATTGACCCAACAGGTATTGCGACTAGCCAAGAGAGACGGAGACTCTAGGCCCCGGCTGTTGAAGATAACCTTCCCCTCCTCCCACATGGCGGCTGCAACTCTGGAAGCATTTCGTGCCAATAGACGTCGGTTGCCAACTGGCATCCATATGCATCCGGATAGGCCCCACGACAGCAGGATCAAGCACAAGGGAAAGCTGGAGCTGACAATTCCACTCGTGGACTGTCTTGATCATAAAAAAAACGTGTAAAGGACAGGGACTACCAACTCGGTAAACATCGTATAGGTAGGCTACCTGTCCACTCACGCACGGCTCATATAGACAAACAGGAAGAAGCTCACGCGTTCCAAATTGAAAGCATAAACTGCCTATACACGAACGCCGCGAGCTTGCCAAACAAAATGGATGAGCTACGTGAACTTAGCAACGCTAATGATGCCCATCTGATAGGAATATCCGAAACTTGGATAACGTCTCAGTTTACGGACCAAGAGTTAGCAATAACTGGGATGTCTTTATTTCGCAACGACAGAAAAACAGGAATGGGGGGTGGGGTTGCACTATACGTACGGTCATGCCTGGATGAGCACCAACTTCACAACCAAGAGTTTCTCAATCTTGATGAGTCAGTATGGTGCTCAGTAAGATTGTCTACCACCTCGAGGTATCTAGTTGGGGTCATTTACAGGGAGCCCACTGCCGACATCGAGTATGACAAGCGTCTGCTGGAAGGATTAACTCGCTTTACGCGTCTCGGATTCTCTCATATCCTGATTCTAGGGGACTACAATCTCCCTAGAATCAACTTCGTGGAAAATACATACATTGGTGGTGCCAACTCTACTGAGGCTCTGTTCTTCAACCTCATCGGCGACCTGGGATTATTTGAAAATGTGAAGTCGGCAACCCGTTGGAGAAACAGTCAGATGCCGTCGCGCTTAGACTGGGTATTCACAAATGAAGAATTCCTAGTTGACAACCTCTCAATCCTGGCTCCCCTGGGGAAAAGTGATCGCGCCGTCTTATCATTCAGCTTTGTCAGCAAAACGGAGCTACGATATCCTACTAGCAACAAGCGCTGGAACTTCAAACGGTTGAATGTGTTAACTTTACAGGACTATCTACAACAGGTGGATTGGGATGTTCACCCTCAAATTGAAGTGGATGCTCATTGGGATTTTTTACTGCACACGATCTTATGTGCTACTGAGCATTCAGTTCCTAAAATGGTCCCGAAAAGCTACAAGCAACCTCCAATCATCAAGAACCGCACTCGTCGTTTGCTAAGCCGCAAAAGGCACTGTTGGGCTGAATATAAACGAGCCGATAACAACGGCGCGTACAGGCAATACAAACATATAAGGAACATATGCACAAAGGCAATAAGAGAAGACAGGCTTCAGTTCCAGACCAAGCTTATCGATAAATTGGTCTCCAATCCGAAAAGCTTATTCAGTTACGCAGCTTCTCTTCGACAAGGCAAAACTGGAGTTTCCCAACTGCTTAGTCCTAATGGCCCGACCAATAACGACAGTGATGCCGCTAACCTTTTGGCTGAACAATACTCCCGGACATTCCAGCTGACCCACATCAACTATACTGACGAAAGCTTCACCTGCACCTCTACAGGACTTTCCGAAGTGGACCTGAGTGCTGACCTGGTGCTCCGTAAACTGCAGCACCTAAGAAAAGACGCTTCTCCTGGTCCGGATATGGTTCATTCCGCTGTATTGAGGGAAGCAGCTTCAATCCTGGCGACACCACTTAGCGTGATGTTTGCACACTCGCTAAGCAGAGGCAAACTACCGGAAATATGGAAGCTGGCCCACATCACACCAATTTTCAAAGGAGGTCGATGCAGTGAACCCTCAAGCTACCGACCAGTGGCCCTTCTCTCCATACCTTCCAAAATTATGGAATCCCTAGTATACGATGGTATACTAGAATACTTATCATCCTCAAAGTTCTTCTCACCTCAACAGCATGGTTTCAGAAAAGGTCATTCTTGTATGACCAACCTGCTGACTGTGGTGGATAGATGGACAACCATCCTTGATCGCAAGGGGAAGGTTGACGTCATCTACCTGGACTTCTCAAAAGCTTTTGATAGGGTCAACCATATATGTCTTATCAAGAAGCTTGGACGATTGGGTATAAAACCCCCTTTGATTGATTGGCTCTCTTCATATTTAGAAAACCGACACTTTAAGGTCAGGGTTAACTTCACTCTCTCTCAGGCTATGGAATATCCTAGTGGGGTCCCCCAGGGTTCAATACTAGGACCTCTTCTCTTCTTGATTTATATTAACGATCTTCCTTAACAAGTTTCATCTGACTTATTGCTTTTTGCTGATGATGTGAAACTTTGGAGAGAGATACGTAATCATAATGATATACTAGTTCTTCAGGAGGATCTGACTCGACTTCAAAGTTGGGCAGACGACAACGGACTTACCTTCAACACTTCAAAGTGCAAAGTAGTCCATCTGCGACATGTTGCAGACTATAGTTATAACTTAGGTAACTCCCCTCTAGAAGTTTCTCAAGTCGAAAAAGATTAGGGAGTGTTGGTACCCTATGACCTGAAATCGTATGCGAACTGTGACAAAAACGCCTTTCAAGCAAACTTTGCACCGGTAACATTGAAGCGCATTTTTGGCCAGTTTGAAGGTAGAACCTTCCATATAATCTCCAACAGTTTTATTCGTCCCCATTTAGAGTACGGAAACATAGTATTTCCTCCCTCCCTCCAAAAGGATAAGGACACTCTGGAACGTATACAACGTCGAGCCACGAAATCAGTTCGGGGACTCAAATTCAAACCTTATGAAGAGCGCCTCAAATCACTTAACCTTTACCCATTAGAGTACAGGCGTCTTAGAGGTGATCTTCTTATGACTTATAGTATCCTTAATACTTTTGGTCATCCCCTTAAACATCTTCTTAAGCTTAGTCATAACACTAACCTAAGAGGTAACACCCAGAAATTGGAGACCCTACATAGCAGAACAGACTGCAGACACAACTTCTACTCCGTTAGAGTTGTCAAGTGCTGGAATTCGCTGCCGACCGAGCTAGTCCAAGCGACCTCCCAGGAGTCCTTTAAGAGGAAACTTGACTTATTCTTAAGGACTAAGGATAACACATTATTATGATTTACCAAATTCTTTTTTTTCCTCTATTATCGTTCATATACCTAGGTTCTTGCCTGGAGGTATTGGTGATCCACTGCTACCAGACACGGAAGCCTGTTAAGCGAAAGCTTCTTCCATTCCGTCCTCAACCATTTGAACCATTTGAATCCCAAGGAACAACCATTTGAACAAATAGTTGGTTAATTCCGTCAAGTAAGATTCAAAGTTTTCAAGTTAAAAGTCAAACAAAAAGAGAGCATAACAAGCAAATATTTGATAGGCCTAAGTTATTTTGCGTTTTGTGTTCATTATTTCATGGCTTTTGACAAGTCCAAATATTTCATAGGGTTTTGTTTGTATGGGCTCAAATCACCATATTTTTTGATCTGCATTGTTGCGCTACGTTATTAGGGATTTGCCCTCAATTGAGCTAGATTTATAGGCTGTTGGATCCGTTGTATAATGTGGAGTACAAGTAAAGCATAAATCTTCATCCCGGGATTAAAAAGTGTAATGCCGTCTAAAAGAAACGATATCAGGTATAACGATTTTAACCTTAATCCCTGTAGGATCTCCCGTAAATTTGTACCGAATCCTGGATCACTAAAAACGACAAAAAAAGACAGACATATCCGGCCCATAAGGTACTGCTAATACGTAACTATTTCAAGTTTCAGCAGTGCAAAGTCGAAAAACATTGGCAGCGATCAGATCCTAACCACGTGAGTATTACTTTTGTCCCATAATAATTTCAGAACATCTAGTGATAAGGTTCCTGTTGTTAAAGATAACCGTAATTCTGAAAGAAAAACGTCGAGAAACTCCGTTGCTTCCAACTTGGGCTCCAGTCTGAAGTCAAGAGTCATGTCAGATCCAAAGCTAAAGCCTTCCGATACAAGTGACAGCCGTCTAACATTATCTGAACAAAAGCGTAAACGCTCAGGGGCTGAAAACTATATAAACAAAAGGTTTTTGTATGACGTTGTGGAACCTCCTAAGCGTAACCGCCAGAAAAAGTTCTTACACTTCACAGACCGGTCAACAGCTGCTCTCATGGCTGTTTCCTCCGCCAACCTTCTTAAGAAACACAAGTCGAAACATAGTGTTTCCTCACAAATCCCTAGAGACCGTGATTTGTTTCCTCGTGTTAAAAGCCGACATGGTCGACGTCTCAAGCCAAAGCATGAGTACAGTCCTTCTCAATCAGCTGATGAACACCCTTCTTTTGATCAACCCCTCTCCACTGACAGTAGTTGGAAACCTATCAGAAAAAACAAGGCTTCATCACAAGCAACTAAATCGCGACTTGAACACAAATCAGACACGACCAACTATCTTAAACATGATGATTACAAGAAAGATTACTATTCGTCCGATGAAGATCAGGGAGGTAGTGAACTCGGAGGAATTCTCTCATCTAAGACCTATGTAAGCATCCGTTTTGTTAAACATTTTTCAAACATCTTGATACTTGTTTTTTCGTAGTCCCTTACTAAGTCCCGTTTTATGTTTTGTCACGTTTCTAAGATATTTTGTAACTAACACCAAATCTCTTGTTCTAGACTTTTTTGAAAGATAGATAGGTTTCCTATCACCGCACTGTTTAATTGTGTCTTGCGTAGAATATAACAATTGGTTTCCGTTAGCTATTTTATTAGTAATAAACCTCCGATATAAGTGCCTTTTGACATAAAAACGGCAATGTAATCAGTCTCTCAGTCAGTCAGCTACAACGTAGGACCAGGCACATATATGCATCGGTCCAAGTTGCCATACCTCGTTAGCACAACAAGATGAACACCGGATTCATAGAAGTAATTAATTTAGTGGTGGTAGTACATAAAGAAAGATTGTATATAAGGATATAGTATAGGAAGGAAGACAGATATGAAGCAATTTCAATCTCAAGGTTTAAGGGAAGATAAAGAGTGTATACACCTACGCCATTGTGATAGATTCTGATCCATGTCACCTAGAGTCTCCAACCATTGGTTACGTTAGTCACACGGACCCCAAACAAGTAGTCTGCATCTGCCAACATCGTTCAGACTAGAAGTAAGTGACTTCAAGCACTGATGCCACGTTTCGGTTTGGCCACCCCTAACTCTCTTCCAACCATCCCCTACACTAGTCAGCATAGCGCGTCGTGATAATCGGTGTTCAGGCATACGTAACATGTTGTCCAACCATCTCAGTCGATGAAGATTCATCACCTCATCAACTGATTTACCATCATTCCCTAATACCCTGCGTCGAACCTCACTATTACTTACCCGGTGATCCCAGCAGATGCGAGCAATATTTCTAAGGCATCTGTGGTCAAATACTAGTAACTTGCGAGTATCTTCTACTCTTAATGGCCATGTTTCACAGCCGTAAAGTAGAACAGAACGAACTGCTGTGCAGTATACTCGTCCCTTAATTGATAGACGGATATCTCGTCTTCGCCATAGGTGACGTAATTTGGCAAATGCCAAACGAGCTTTTTGAATCCGTGCTCAGATTTCGTCGTCAGACACCAACCCATTAGGGCTAGTCATACTTCCAAGTTAAGTTGTCCACGCGTTCGGCTACTTCATTCCCTATCCTTAGTTCAGGTGTTGACGCAGGCCAATCCTGGAGTAACAATTTACATTTAGATGGAGAGAAACGCATCCCAAACATCCTGGCATTATTACTCAGTTCTAACAGAAGACTCTGCATTTTGCCAGCGTCTTCACCAAACAGGACTATGTCATCTGCTTATTCTAAGTCGATAAGTGAACCTCCTGGTAGAAGATCGATTCCTGAAAATTCAGTCGACGAGAGTGTTATTTCCAGCAATAGGTCTATAATGAAGTTAAACAAAAATGCGGATAGTGGACAGCCTTGACGGACACCACTTGGGGTTGTAAAATCATATGACAGTTCGCCATAAGCTCTCACTCGAGTGGTAGTGTTCGAGTAAAGAGCCTTCACACGGTTTATGTACTTCTCAGGTACACCTTTTAATGACAGACACTGCCACAGAACCTCTCGGTCTACAGAGTCAAATGCTGCTTTCAAGTCAAGAAAAACTATCATTGTCGGACACCAATAAACTTGTCTGTGCTCTAAAACTTGACGAATGGTGTAATCAGTCTGCAAACGGACTACAAACCATTACACATGACGCAACAGAATATGGTTATATTTACGGTTAACCCCCCTATATTGTCACGTGACTTACGCGGAATGTGTCTCCAACCGATGGGTGTGCACTCAGTAGTCTGCGTATCGGTTATTAAGGCTTGTCATCTGCAACGACATCAGTCAGACAATGTAGAACTTGTACTTACATACACCGGAGTATGAAAAAGTCTAACGACCGTGTTGGTTACTTAGTTGTCGAGTGATATACGAGCAATGTTTTGAAGGCGTCTATGATCAAAAACCTGCAGCTTGCAAATGTCTTATTTTCATAGGGACATTGTAATACAGAGCAGACTGTTGAGTACACTCACCCATTGACCACTGTAACTGGGATTAGTGTTAAAAACAGATAATCACTGCTTATCTTGACATGCGTTGTCGCTAGAGTAGAAGCGAGCCGGAAAAAAGCTCGAATCACCAGCCAAGACGTTGGTTCAGTTATTAGGGGTACTGACTGTCGACCTGGGTCGTATTGGTAGGTGCGAACTACCTGGTTGCAATTTACATGATAACTATCAGCAAGTGGAAATAGGTGACGGCTCAAAACTTGTCATAGTGGCTCAGATGTACCCACTAATTCCCCCTTAGATTGTGACCTTCAAAATCATTTGTGCTCTTTATTCAGAGAATCCATTTTCTCGAACTATGCCGTTCTGTTTTCCTCACTGCAAACAATACTACTATTTCTACTCTTTTAATATTTGTTTGGTTGATTTCATATTCCCCTATTGTGACAGGATAATTGAGAGATTTCTGCCAGGCTTCATGCTGATTATAGCTAGCTTTATCAGAATGTAGTAAACATAACTTCCATAGTCATACATATGCTGTTCTTGTTTAGCCTTCAGATTTTTTTAACCCAAACTGCTGTACATATTTTTCTAATTTTACTTTACTAAAGACAGAACATGAATATCTAAAGATGGTGATTTCACAACAAAATTGTCAACTGTCATTTAGAAGTTCCAAATACTAATTCATTTTGTTCATAATCAAGAACTAGAGTTCTTAGTTTGTAAACTGCAGAAAAGTAGTTGGGGCTAGATTTCAAACCCCAAACGTAGTGGCTAAAGGTTGAGCACTTAACCATTAGCTCACTTCTGTGTTACACTTCTGAACGTTGGGTTACTGAATATCTACGTTTCAATTTCCCCTGGTTCTCGAAGATACTATTGGCAAAGGGGTAGTCCGAACATTGTGCCAAATAGGACAACAGGCTTCCTTAGCTAGGACTCTAGAATCTTACACCATCGATGTGTGCTGCGTCTCCGAAACGCGCATACAAGATCCGAGTAGCGTTATTCATTTGACCTCACCCAATCAAAATAAAGAACCATCTCGATACACGCTTCGTGTATCTGGAAGCCCTGATGCTGCTTCCCGTGGCCTCGCTGGAGTAGGTATAGCATTAAGTCGTAGGGCAGAACTAGCTCTTTTAGACTGGATCCCAGTAGACAGTCGTCTATGCGCTGTCCGACTAAACGGATCAATAAGGACTCGGAAAGATAAGGAAACCCGTCGTTGCCTCTTCGTCGTCTCTGCCTACTCTCCCACTGACTGCAGCTCAGACGATATAAAAGATGAGTTTTACAGGAAACTTTCTGACCTTCTCCGAAAAGCTAGGCGTTCTGATGTAGTAATAGTGGCTGGTGACTTTAATGCTCAAGTAGGTAAACTAAGTGAAAGGGAAAGACACCTGGGTGGATCTTATGGTGTCGTGGCTAAAAGGACAGATAATGGCGACCGTCTGTTGCAGCTGTGCTCAGATAACCGTCTATTTCTTGCAAATACTAACTTTAAGCATAAGGAAAAAACATTTTTTGACATGGCGACCCCCGAATTCTTCCCAACGTTGGACCCAATTAGATCACATCGCTATCAGCCACCGATGGAGGGGCTCGATAGAAGACTGTCGCTCATTCTGGAGCACATGTTTAGACTCAGATCATGCTCTAGTGCGAGCACGTATCTGTCTGCGTCTTACTGGACGTAGGAAAGACACTGCAGGGAAGCCTCTAAGGGTTCTACTTAATGATAAGCAAGCTAAGAATATATTTCAGGAACAACTGGAAAAGCAGTTAGACAGACATGTAAGTTGTGCCCACCCCGAGGCAGCGTGGAATAACATCCGAAAAGCTGTGGAAACAGCAGTGATATCCGCTAGTAAGGTAAACCATAAGGTTAGGGAGAAACAATGGATCTCGGCAGCATCTACCGCACTGATAGATGCTCGAAAACTCATCCCACCTGGCTCTGAACATAACGAAGAGCGGAGTCAGCTTAAGCGAAGGCTAATAAGAAGCCTACTCAATGATCGTGAACAGTGGTGGGTAGCGAAAGCAAGAGAGATGGAAAAGGCAGCGGCAATAGGTAACAACAGACAGCTATTCAGACTTATTAAAGAAACCGGCATTAGGAACCCAACTATTAGCGAAACTATCTCAGACAAAGATGGGCATATCATTCATTCTCAATCCAGGAGATTGGATCGATGGGCAGAACACTTTAGGGATCAGTTCAACCGGCCTTCAGCCACACTTCAGTTACCCACGATCCCCAGTCGTCCTGAATGGCAAATTGAGTTAAATCCTCCAACTCTCTACGAGGTTGAAAAAGCTATAGGAAATCTAAAGCGAGGGAGAGCCGCAGGCCCTGACAGGTTTACCCGTGAGATTTTTAAGGATGGTGGTCCAGTACTAGCAACGAGATTGACTGAGGTCTTAGGTAGAATCTGGGAACTGGACGTAATTCCATCGGACTGGTCCCAATCACTGATTGTGCCAGTCTATAAGAAAGGACAAAAGTCCTCCTGTGACAATCACAGAGGGATCAGTTTGACTAATATAGTGTCTAAAATATTAGCTTCAATAATACTTGGACGCCTAACCAAAGCTCGCGAAGAGCAGACTAGAGAAAACCAGGCTGGTTTCCGACCTGGACGTGGTTGCATAGACCAGATATTCACTCTACGTCAGGTCCTAGAACATAGACATACATTCAGACGTCCCACAATAGTAGTATTTCTTGACCTTAAGGCGGCATTTGACTCCGTTGATCGTGAGGTTCTATGGCAGTGTTTGTCAGTGAAAGGAGTACCAAAGAAGTACATTAACCTCATAAAGGCTCTCTACTCGAACACAACTGGTCGAGTTAGAGCCTATGGCGAACTGTCATCAGAATTGGTTACCTCAAGTGGTGTTCGTCAGGGCTGTCCACTCTCCCCATTCCTGTTTAACTTTGTCGTTGACGTGCTTTTGGAGATAACACTTTCATCATCTCAATTTCCAGGAGTTGAACTTTTACCGGGAGGCTCACTTGTTGACTTAGAATACGCTGACGACATAGTTTTATTTGGTGAAGACGCTGACAAAATGCAGAGTCTTCTGATCACTATAAGCAACTATGCAGGCATGTTCGGGATGCGATTCTCTCCCTCGAAGTGCAAAATGTTACTTCAGGATTGGGTTGCATCGGCACCTGAACTAATGATAGGGAGTGAAGTAGTTGAGCGTGTTGACCGCTTCACTTATCTTGTGAGTCTCATCAGCCCTTGTGGTCTGTTGTGTGACGAAATATCAGCACGGATACAGAAGGCTCGTCTAGCTTTCTCCAACTTGCGTCATTTATGGCCTAGGCGAGATATCCGTCTAGCAACAAAAGGACGGGTTTACTGTGCAGCAGTTCGTTCCGTCCTACTTTATGGCAGTGAAACATGGCCCATAAGAGTAGAGGATATTCGTAGGCTACTAGTGTTCGATCATAGATGTCTTCGAAGGATTGCTCGTATATCCTGGGACCACCGGGTAAGTAATGCAGATGTTAGGAACCGGGTACTAGGTAAGGATGGCAAATCGTTTGATGAAGTAGTGAAACTTCATCAGTTGAGATGACTGGGACATGCGTTACGTATGCCCGACCACCGACTGCCCCGATGTGCAATGCTTTATAGTGTAGGAGCAGGTTAGAAGAAAGCTAGGGGCGGCCAGACTAAAACATGGCACAAATCCATGAAGTCACTGACAATTGGACTGGGCCATGTTGGTAGGCGTAGACTACCTGGTTGAGATTCGCGAGATGATACCAATCGATGGTTAGAGACCTTGAATGACATGGTTCAAAATCGTTTGCAATGGCGAAGGTGCATCCACTCCTTGTGTTCTACCAAATTCCAACCTTTTGAATTCTTCATGTCCCTACCCTTTTTCTCTTCCCAAATTTATTTCACTGTATTATACTCCTTCAATAACATCTTCAAACCCTTATCTTTCACATAGTACTTATACTCTTACTACTACCAATATGGGATTTGAATCGACAACTTCATCTCTGTGCTAATGTGGTATGGCAACTCGAACTGATGTACGTACGTACGAAGTTCTACGTTGTAACTGACTGACTGACTGAAAGGGGTGGTTGGTGATGTTATTGTTGTCGCCATACATGTGCACTCTGTACCGCTATTATTATTTGGAGCGATAGCTTACTAATTAAGTTACTCGCATTTCGACCAATGAGTCGCGAGTTTGAATCATCATTTTTTACTGCGGGTTAGGGATCCAGATAATACCACGAGCTCTTACATAACGTGTGGCCCATAGCTAACTACTAGGTAGACCATTGTCATTAGCTGCGAATCTCAGTTATCTGAGGGTGTAGTTTATTTATTTATTTGACAAATATTGGTACAAAGGGGCACCGAATACATATACGCCACACAAGTCACTTGATTTGTGTGTGGGCTGTGATCCTACGCGGGTGCCTAGACCAAATCAGTTGGTTTTCTTAAGGGGCCACACTTCTAGCCTTAGACCTAAAGGTCTAATCCACAAAGCAGTAGAGCAACGTCACAAGATACAGTCCCATGGTAGCCGGTGACCAGCAACTGGTTCATACGCCATTTTTTTCCTTCAGGACACTGGAGCCCATGTGCACCATTGGTTTGGAATGAGGGTTTTCCAACTCCTCTAGGTGGACCCTCCGTATCCACCAACTCGGTTAAAGCGTCAGACATTTGCTTTTCGTCCTCTCAATTTCATAAACAACAGCCGTGGCGCGAGAAGGCAGTGAGTAGGACTTCCCTTTCAGTGACTGTATACGCGTGACCATGTGAGAGTACTTCGAGAGGGAGAGCTGACTCTTCCAACTCTCGGCCGTACCAGGGCATGAGGGTGTAAAGCAGTTGAGGTTTTCAATATGATCGTAAATTATAACTGGGGAGGTTAGATGTCATAAAACAATTATCGATACATCAGTGCTATTTCATTCCTATCTTTCAAGCTATATTTATTATACCTAATTTCACATTTTGATCTTCACCCTAATGTTGAAATTTGATTTCCCGAATACTACACATGGCAAAATCAACCTTAGTTACAAATATGACGATCATACATTGAAACACTACTGTAACAATTACGTTTGGATTCCACCTAATTTCCTGAAAACGATGTTACTTTATCTCTGTTACATTTAATGGATTATTAGATTGATTTCCAACCTGAAGGGGTGACAATTTCATGACCCTTGGACAGTACTATTTCATTGGTTATAAACATTGTAGGATCCCGAGCACAAGCATACATCAGTCAAAGTTGTTTGACAACAGCACAATAAGTTGAATTTAAAAAGACGGATAGAAAAGAAATCGAAATAACTATAGTAGCATGAATTACGTTGAGAAACAACATAAAAATATGATTCCAAAAGAGTGAATACAAGCGAGAAGTAGAAACACAAAGTATTAATGAGATTGAAGACTCAGAGGAGGACAGGGAATGAATGTATCTGGACCACGGTAACGGGTTTTTGCCAACCACTGATGATTATCGTACAAATCTTAACCAGGTAGTACAAATCTTTCCGCGCGGTTCAGACCAACAGTCAGTGACTTTATGAGCTGGTGTTATGTCTCAGTTTGGCAGACCCGGACTTTCCCCAACCTATGACAACTCCGATATGTGTAGGAACAAATGTTTTGGGCGACTTGTTTAACTTAATCCTAGTTACAGTAGTGTGGTTTTGGTGCTTAGATTCTTAATGTCGTTTAACTTTTTCATTTTTTTGGTAGTATCCCGATGCATCGTGTATATCAACTTATTCTGAAATGTTCAGTGAACTTCAGAAACCAGAACAACTTATTCACAGTCAAAACCCCGATACTATGGAAAATCATGGAAGATCAGAATCATCTAGAATAAAGAATCGTTCCAACCTTAGACGTGTACTCAGTCCAAGCTGTAACCAAAAAGGTTAGTTGTTTAGAATGTTAGTTGACCGTAACTAAGTGAATATCGTCATATATTTACTGACCCCGTTTTGATCATATGGAGTAAAGTTGGGTCTGTTGACCACTTCACTTGTCCTGAAAGTCTCATCTGCCCTGGAGGTTTCGGTGTGTGACTAAATCTCAAAACGGATTCTGAAAGCTTGATTGGCCTTTGCCAACTCGCTTCATTTGTGATGTAGGCGGGTACTGCGAATTTACTCTCCATCTGTTACTTTAAAAATCTTGTTTCACGTGCGTTTATCCTGGGACCCTGTTTCATCTTCGTCTGGTTCTTCTGGTGTCTGTGTTGCTTTAAGTTTCAGGGCTGACAGCACTAATCAATTGGGTCCCATTAACGGTCGATTATGTGCTGTTAGATTAGAAAGTTCCTTCAAACTGGAAACGAACCGTTGTGAGAAACGATGTTCTTTCGTTATCTTCGCTTACTCCAACAGATTTCAGTCCGTATGCGGTCAAGGATGAGTTCTACCACCAGTTGAGTGTTCTCTAGAAAGCGTATCCGACAAATATTGTAATACTAGCCGACTTGGATACACAAGTCGGGTGTTTAGGCAGGGAAGGTAGTCGTTTGAGTGACCAATTTGGACTTGTTCGTTGCAGGTCAGATGGTGGTGACCGTCTGCTGCAAATTCGTGCAGTCTACAGCCTGTTTCTTACTAGCGCTAACTATCTGTACAGTCATCGCCGATGTGCTGTCTGGCGTTCTCCGTCTGCATTTCAGATTGATCACATCGCGGTCTGCTACCGCTGGCATGGTTGTATACAAGACTGCCGCTTCTTTTGGATTACTTGTCTGAAATATGAACACCCCCTTGTTTACGCTAATCTTACGTTTTGGCGACCAACAATTTCATTCCCCCAAATGGATCGATGTCAGAATATTGGTTGCAGATTCTGT
Organism: Schistosoma mansoni; assembly: GCF_000237925.1. Lineage (NCBI taxonomy): Eukaryota > Metazoa > Platyhelminthes > Trematoda > Strigeidida > Schistosomatidae > Schistosoma > Schistosoma mansoni. The sequence continues at coordinate 32,052,679 of NC_031498.1, read as the reverse complement.
CGCAACTGGATATCAAACTGAGCTAGGTTTAAGGCTAGTTATCAACCTACGCAAAAGTTTGATGACAACCGGCTGCAGTTGCATGACGCCGCAAAAATGACAAGTCGCTTGCAGCTTGGCGCAACGCCCTAGTTATAAACATGAGGTTTCTACTGCTCATTGAAGCATATCTGCTATAACTTGTAGCATGTGTGCCCAGTTTATTATGACGTGACGATGCCGCCAATTAGAGAGCAGTGAATTATCAATCGGAACAATGACACACGAAAGCTGTACGAGCAGTCTAGAGCAGTCGTCGGTCTTGTTATCTGCCTAGCCCAACCAGTTAAGTCCAGAACACCAATCTCAGCTTCCGCAATATGAATCATTATATTTCAAACACACTGAGTTTATATACCAATCAAGTAGACCACATCGTACCATAAAATAGAAAATAACACCTGTACTAGATTCAGCCAAATGTGGCAGTGAATGTGAGAGGCAGTAATTAATAGACTGGGGATAACTCAAGAACGGTAAATCGCTTAGTAATAGTCAATGGGTCAAAATAAAGCTTATAATAAGAGGGTTGCGAATATGAATAGTTTAGTTAGTTAGCAATTATACAATAAAAATATACAAATAGCATTGGTCTATAAACGGATCCCAAAGTTACCGTCCACTATTCTTATCGGGACATAACAATGTCGGTCTACTTAGAGGAACTACTACTCTTGTAACTGTCGGAAGCTCTTTTAACCCATTGGGGTCACTGGCAGCAATAAGTATAATGTGAGTTGAACAAGCTGTGAAGCTGGTGGGGTGCCAATCAATAACATCTACAGGCGTCTTAGACGTTGGATCGGGTTTCACTGATCCCAAGTACTGCTATTTTGTATCTCCCCATTTCCGTCGCTATTTGACTGGTCTTCCCTGTCTCCCACATTGTCTGGACGTTCCATCTAACAATAAAAATTTTTGTTCTGACTGTCAGAGGCGGGCTTCGACCTGCTGACTTCCGAAGAATCTCGGCTTTCAGGATGAGACGTCATAATTTTTCTGAATGAAAATCCTTCAACTACTAAGTCAGAGTTTCAATGGTTTAATTTGTTTATTCTGGTTGACGTGTTTTAGCAAGGTTGTTTTCTATGGGATGTGGTTATTGACCCCATACCCAATCCTCCTCCTTTACCCCGGTCTTGGGACCGGCAGTAACTCTGAAAGCGCTACAGGCAATGTTAATTAAACAATTTAAAAGCATTAGAACTTTGAGTCGAATGACTTATTACAATTTCAAATGACTCCTCAGTGAACTTTTTCTTACCTTTTTACGATGATGTTTGCTTTGTTTTTTCACAGAGCCTACCAATTCATTTTTACGGCAAACTGTGTTTCGTTCCGATGAGATTTCTCCTCCTATTGATCGACACACCACTAATATACTTGATTTTTGCATTAGTTCGAGTGTCGATCAATTCCCACATTTAAGAACCAGTTTAGACAAAACAGCTATACACGAAGATGATCTGGAGTCTGCAGAATCGCGTGGACTCGTTAATAGACGAGTTCAACAGTCTCAAGAGGAACTGGAAGAGGATTTACTTGCTCCAGAACTTTCCATCATTACGGGCTCAAACACTGCTACCAGTTCTGATGGCGTATTAGTCTCTACATTGACAGATACTGGAGCAATGTTGTCTTGTAATTCATCTTCAGGTAGCAGTCGACGAAAATCTCCTGTTAGACCAATGCAAGTGCTAAGAACAAAAACCACTCATACTTCTACAACCGCAGCACCTAGTAATGCATCACCAACTATGTTAGTTACAGGTTCTGATAATAGGTAAGTTTTATATTTTGGTCACTGCAAATACTAGGATATCATGTGATCATCATCGGATAATTAAACTTGTGTTTATTAATTGTAGCCCGTTTGTCTTCACATCGCCTTCGGTGGTTACAAATACTGTATATAGCAGGTCGTTATCAGACTTAGATATTGGCCATGATGGAGATGTGTTAGCAACTGGAATATGCTCTGTTTTGTCTGGTAACAATCCACAATCGCTCGGTGAATCTAATCAGTCCTTAGAAAACACTTATGTTGTGAACAATTCGGAATTAGAAATTCACTCAATAAGTGATCATTCACATCAAATTTTATCTTCTGGATCGCCTCTAGCATTAACATCCATTAGTTCTGTTAATCAAGTTCCAGTGTGTATTGATAGTCCAAATGTATCAAAGGGAAATACAACAGTTTCGTCAGGCTTATTGCCATCACTTCTTACACAGTCTACTACACGCCCAGGTAATTGTAAACTATATTTTATATAGTTTTTTAAAATTATGTATTCCAATTTTTAATTCGCTAAAATTCTCTACCGATAGAATATTTCGAAGCACCGTATGACGGGGACGATGCTCTCAAGTGCTTCATATGGCTGAAGTGAATTTCACAGTTTGCCTGTCCACACTATCAAATCCTTTCTCATAATCAAAGAATGTAGTGTATAATAATGAACTCTATTCACGACTTTGTCGAAGCATGATTAGTCTTTGAGAAACCCAGTCTATTGGTACTTACATAACCAGACTACACTTTTAAAATACAGTTGTAACAGAGTTATTAATGTCGATCCAATAGAGTGTAATAGGAAGACAAATGTCCGTCTGTCATGCATCGATCAACCGATAATATCCAGTTATTCAATTTACGTAGTCGCAATATTGTAACTTTCACTAGAAAGAAATTATTACATACGACAATTATAATGGTATGCTCTCTGTAATTCATGATAACACACGACTGTTAGTTCTAGGCAAATGTCATTGATTTCAACTATCATACGAGTTGCAATTAAAGTTTCAATACCAAAAAGAGAAACGTCTGGTCTATTTTTAAAACCTATGAAACAATTGTTCTTTAAAGCCTTTGCTTTAAAGTTGTTTTAGGAATATTCACGTTGTATGTGTTTTAACCTGGTCATATTAGCACAGTAATCATTAGTGTATTTGATTCATAATAGTTTTCTATTTTCTCTTCTAGTTTCGGTCGTTCAACAACCCATCATCTCTCGTGTTTTTATGGCGCCAAATACAACACGTTCAATCACAACTCCTGTGACGAAACCTGTCATGTCAGTTCCTCATTCTACCCTTACTTCAGTTTCTTCTCGACGACGTCCTACTATTTTAAAGCGAACACTAGGAACAGTCAACTCAACAACCTCAAATTCGTTGGTCACTTCACGACCGACAGGTAGGGCTTAATAGTTTTTTTAACAATGAAATAAGTATATATCTAATACCACATGTATCAAGATGATAAATGGTCATTAGACATTTGTCACCTTTATTTGGAGCGGAAAATTTTTTGGATTATATATAGTCGACCACTGCTTTACTTGACTCATGGGTCATATGCATTGGAATTATCAACTTCATAGTAGTGTTGAGGTTAGGTGGAAATTATTCGAAAAGGAAAGAAAAACAGTCAGTTAACTGGCGTTAAGCATACATTAATTGAGGTTACTTGGTCATGCATATATTTTTATCTATGTCAAAACACTTCCCACCCAACATTTCATAATACCTGGATCAAAATATGACACCAATCTCTAATATAAAGTAATTACTTGGGTTTCGTCAACCAGATTCATGGTGTGGATATAAACATTTTAAATAAAATAAGTCATTCAATTAAAAACCTACTTAACAATGTAGTTGAACAGATAGAAATGGTTATTCAGTCAATTAATTACAACTGGATTTCTTATTACAATAAAGGAGAAGACTTTGTCAGAAAAAACTAAAGGCTTTACAGTTTGAAGAATATTGATTGACTATTTTTAAAGTTAGCATAAAGTTTTAATCCCTTGATGACTATTGTGATATAAGTCAATAGGTCAGTCGAATTTCTGTTGTGTTACTAGACGTTACATAAAAGGACTTCCCCAACTATCTTGTTAATAGTAATATCAATAATAGTTTGGATTATTCTTCCGTAAGTATTAAGGACTGCTTTCTAGTCGTTTTTTGTTATTTATTTATTTAAACACATAAATATTGGTACAAGGAAGCACCAGATACATATGCGCCGCACAAATCTCATTTGATTTGTGTGAGGGCTGTGATACTGTCTAGATGCCCAAACTGAAACAGGTGGTTTTCTTAGGGGGCCACACACAGAGCCTTTTACCTAAAAATCTGATCCACAAGGCAGTGGAGCATCTTGAGGAGATGCAGTCCCATGGTAGCCGGTGACCAACGATTGGTTCATACACCATTTGTTCCTTCGGGATAATGGAGTCAACCCATGTGCACCATTGGTTTGTAATCAGGGTTTTCCAACTCCCCTAGGTGAACGCACCGTGTCCACCAACCCGGTTAAAGCGTCGGAAATTCGCTTTTTGTCCTCTCAATTTCGTAGACAACACCCCGGCCACGAGAAGGCAGTGAGTAGGACTTCCCTGTCAGAGGCTATATACGTGTGGCCATGTGAGAGCATTTGGAGAGGGAGAGCGGACTCTCCCCACTCGGCCGTACCAGAGCATTTGGGGACAAAGCCGCTGCCCCTAGGGAGCATATGTGGGTTCTGCTCGGATTACCTCGATGTACCTGTAATGTCAAAAGTTATTTGGAATAAATAGGTTTTGACTAGCTGAAGAATCCAGAACATGCATTTCATTCTATTTGGGAATCTGCAGTATGAACATCAACACCGGGATCCCATATACTACATCCAGCTGACGATCCCCAAATAGAATGAAACATAGGCCCTCGATTGCACTACTGCTGACAATCTAAATATCGTCCGAATGGTTTTTAGGATCATTCTTTTGGATCAGTCCTCTTCATATGTATTGTTTATTATATAAAGCGACAATTAAATAGCTATCAGTTCTTCAACGATAAATGAAATAATGACACAATGACTTTCCACAATAATTGTTTCAACTTTAATCACAAAATCTTAGCAAATGATAATTTTCAGTGTTTATGGTGCCTTTCCTTAAATTCTCATGTTACTATTGTAATTTTCAGTTTTCGAAACGTCCGATAATGATGTTGATTTGTCAACATCCTCTAGTCGTAATATTAGTGTATTTAGTCCTGGCAGTACTGGACAATTACAGAAACCTGTCAGTTCAATAACTACGGAAGAGTCTGGACCTTCTGGGAATCTGACCAATACATCTACTAAATTATTACAACTAGTTACTTCTACTACTACATCAACTTCAGATCGTTTAAATCCTAATCAAACTGCTAGTGATCGTTTGTTTGGTAAGCGTCTTATTGCTTACAACAGAAACGCATCACATACTCCTAATAATGCAGTGTCAAGTACAACTCAGAATTCAGGGACAACTCATCACCAGAGTCCAGCTCCAACAAGTATGTTGCGAGTATTGTTTCTGTTTAAAAAAATGTTTTTAAACAAATGTTTATCTTTATTGAAAAGGGTTCATGTTTTCTCGCCAAAGTTAGAAACGTCAATTTAACAGTCTCAAACAGTCGGCCATACACAACGTATAACCTGGGACATATATGCATTGATCAAAGGTGCTACACCACATCACCACAGCGAGATTAAGTTAGGAAAACAAATCACTAAGTAGCAGAAGTAGTGGTAGTAGAAAGCATTTAAATATACAGTATGAATTCATTCAGTTAAAAAATACATGATTTTGAAACTCAGGATATAAGGAAAGATTGTATACATCTGTCCCATTGCAACCGATATAAGCTAATCCACTCAAAGCATACCATTGGTTACAATAGTCATGGGGACCCCGTCCAGATATTCTGCACCTTCCAACAAGGATGCTTCAGTCTAACTCGATGGATTGATTAATTTGAATTAAAAGCTATTGGGTTAGAATCTCAGCGTAAACATAAACACTGGAATACTGATACACTTATAGGCCCTGTATCTGACTAGTTTGAATAAGCGTGTGAATATTCTACGTACATAAATCTTCCATGTAACTCCGTATATTGTCTAGGCTAACCCCCTTTGTGTGACGGCAGTAATAAGAAGCCAAACACGGGTTTCGTTGGATGAATTTATCCCAAACGCTCGTTTATCCAGACATTCAAAATGAGAAGCGGAGATGAGTGAGCCAACTCTGTTTGATCAAGCATGACTCAATATTCATAATCAGACAGAAATAAGTTACATACACGTGATAAGTAGGATAAGCAATTTACACGCATACATTCATCTAAAGACAGTGAAGGTTAATAAGTGAATAATTAACAAGGTCGAAATGTGACTTGAAAAGAATGAATAAGTCTATCTGTCCGGAAGCTAGAATAATCCATGTGGTTTAACATAAGGCTAGACACCACATACTCATCTGACGAGTCCCTGAGCAGGACGAAATGCATATCCTGGATTCCACCATTAGTTACTATCCAAAGAAATGTTTCTCTTTGTAGGTAATTTTCACCACAGACTTTGGTCATTAATAAAAACAAAAAAGGATTGATCATCTTTTACGTTCTGGTACAAAACTCTTCACCGATACACACCCTTAATAGCATATAAAATCAAAGTATATCTTCACATTTGACAGAGTAGTTTTCAGTTCAAATGTTGTATGTTCTCTGATTTTTAGCTAATGTAGATTATAGTTCAACTATAATTCACACGTATCAGTTCACCTATGGCGAAGACGAGATATCCGTATATCAATTAAAGGACGAGTATACTGCACAGCAGTTCGCTCTGTTCTACTTTACGGCTGTAAAACATGGCCATTAGGAGTAGAAGATACTCCTAAGTTACTAGTATTTGACCACAGATGCCTTAGAAATATTGCTCGCATCTGCTGGGATCACCGGGTAAGTAATAGTGAGGTTCGACGCAGGGTATTAGGGAATGATGGTAAATCAGTTGATGAGGTGATGAATCTTCATCGACTGAGATGGTTGGACAACATGTTACGTATGCCTGAACACCGATTATCGCGACGCACAATGCTGACTAGTGTAGAGGATGGTTGGAAGAGAGTTAGGGGTGGCCAAACCAAAACGTGGCATCAGAGCTTGAAGTCACTAACTTCTAGTCTGAGCCATGTTGGCAGATGCAGACTACTTGTTTGGGGTCCGCGTGACTATCATGATCAATGGTCGGAGACTGTGTGTGACATGGATCAGAATCGATTACAATGGCGCAGGTGTATACACTCTTTATCTTCCCTTAAACCTTGAGATTAAAATTGCTTCATAACTTTTTTCCTTCCTATACCATATCCTTATATACAATCTTTCTTTATGTACTACCACCACTAAATTAATTACTTCTATGAATCTGGTGTTCATCTTGTTGTGCTAACGAGGTATGGCAACTTGGACCGATGCATATATGTGCCTGGTCCTACGTTGTAGCTGACTGACTGATTGACTGATGGAATTCATGTTTCCGTTATTTATTGCTAAAACAAATACATTTCGAATTATGTATTTTTGTGGTTTTAAGAAGTAACAATTATAAAATAGCTAGAACTTTTGATTTAATGTAATAAGAATGTTAAATTTATCTTTAGTTTCGGTATTGTGTTTCTGACGTAACTAAAAAAAAAGTATGATACAGTTCATACCAAGGTACTATTTTATCCATCATTATCAGATTTTAAAAAAAAGACAAGGTATAATCAATGAAGATGTTCTTTATAAAAGTGTAGAGTAAGCTTTGACGTTATCCTATTCCATTAAAGATTAAGGTTATTCTGTAGGATAATATGATGTGTTTTCCTTGCTATTCCAATTAAGGTACTAATCCAATGGATAGCACCTACTTATCGCAAGTGTTTGCCAGTTTGTTAGAATAAAATCAAGAAGTGTACTTGTTTGAACTATAATCTGGTTCACCTACTATCCACACTTATGACACTCAACTACGTAAAGAGAGTGGAGGCTAAGACTCTGAGTGTGAACATTATTAACACCAATAGGTAGCCTCATTCACCCTGACAACAAACTGTGAGATGATCTTAGTTAAACAAATAATTCACTTACCATAGCTCCGACTAACCTTTCAGTTGTATCAATGTTGAACAAGCCCCCCAAGTGCCCTGGTACGGCCGAGAGTAGGGAGAGTTCGCTCTCCCTCTCGAAATGCTCTCATATGGCCACGCGTATATAGCCTCTGCCAGGGAAGTCCTACTCACTGCCTTCTCGTGGCGGGGGTGCTATTTACGAAATTGGGAGGACGAAAAGCAAATGTCTGACGCTTTAAACGGGTTGGTGGATACGGAAAGTCCACCCAGGTGAGTTGGAAAGCCCTGATTCCGAACCAATGGTGCACATGGGTTCCAGTATCATGAGGGAAAAAATGGCGTATGAACCAATCGTTGGTCACCGGCTAATATGGGACTGCATCTCCTCAAGATGCTCCACTGCCTTGTGGATCAGATCTTTAGGTCAAAGTCTCGGTGTGTGGGTCCCCTTAAGAAAACCACTTGCTTCAGTTTTGACACCCGGGCAGTATCACAGCCTTGGTGGTCTAGCTTCAATTGACTCACGCTTTCAACTATGAAAATACTAAATCTCCACAAAACCCCTTTTGATAATAATAATAATCATTGAACCAGCCAACAATTTGTGTGGAAAAAAACACAATTTTTCTATAACGCTGATATACCTATTATATTTGTTTGCAAAACTCATTTTCGGAATTCATAAATCCTAAATGCACATGTTTTTTTTATTTTAGATACATCAATTAATACTGCAACTCCTTATCGATATGCTGTTGTACGAGGTTCAGCAGATGGAAAACAATATGTTTTGATTAGCAATCCTCGTATGGTTGATCAAACAGTAAGTTTTAATGTATTTTCTATTGTTAACATTCAAATAGATAGATATATGTGGCAAGTCACTAATTCAAACTATAAACTTTCATTGAATTAAATAGAAGGAACATGTTTTACATAAGTTTATTTATTATTTATTTGAACACATAAATATTGGTACAAAGGAGCACCAAATACATGTGCGCCACATAATAACAATGAGAATGTAAAATGCTTGTAAGAAAAGGGAGAACAATAACGAACAGAAATTAGTGTATGATAGTGAAATAATAGTAATAATGGGAGAGGCATTTTAGTTAGCAGAAATGCAACCAGAGAAAAATTCTTCCAGATAAAGAAGTTACGTCCATTTTTATGAAGTAAAATAACGTTACAGCAGTATTGCCACTGTGTTGCATCATCCCTAGGAGCCCACCCAGGGAATCGTGAAGCACCAACAGAAGCTAGCCTTTTGCAGCTTACTTTCACACCACGACATCATGTCATACACTGACCACCTCTCCGCTTTTCCAACCAGTCCCTAGCGTCGGCAAATAATGCACGACGAGGAATTCTCTGAGACGACATTCGTAAAACATGTCCGAGCCACGGGAGTCGATGTTTCAAGATGGTGACACCAATTGAATTATCGTCGCTGTGCCTGAACACACGATGTCGAACCTCTGCATTACTAACATGGTGTTGCCACTGAATGTCAGCGATCCTTCGGAGAAAACGATTACCAAACGCAGAGTGCCGTCTAACATCCTCAACTCGAAGGCTAGGTTTCACAAGCATAGAGCGAAACTGCTCTCCGACGCTTTGTAGATCCGACCTTTCACAGCCAGACTAACATCACGAAGGCGCCGAAGATGGGCCAGATTGGCATAAGTCACTCTGGCTTTCACGATACGTGAATTGATCTCATCACTCACGCCACCATCAGCACTTATGTAGCGATCTAGATACACGAACTTCTATCTGTTCACTACCTAGGGAGAGTGCAGGATCAGGGTCCTGCCAGTTTTGTAGAAGTACCTTACACTTCGAAGGTGCAAAGCACATACCATACCTACGGACACTGATTAAGTGCAGATTGCATGACTTGGGCATTATCGCACATAAGTTAACGTCTTATATCTAGTCTCTGTTATTTAGCGATGTGAAAGCCATGTAATAAACAAACTTTTGGCCCTCAAATGCCTTGATACGACCAAGGGTGAGGAGAGTCAGCTCTCCCTCTTAAAATACTCTCATATGGCCACGCGTATACAGTCACTGTCAGGGAAGTCCTACTCACTGCGTTCTCGCGCCAGGGGTGTTGTTTACGAAATTGAGAGGACGAAAAGCGAATGCCGGGTTCTTTAACTGGGTTGGTGGATACGAAAGATTCACCTAGCGGAATTGGGAAACCCAGATTTCAAACCATTGGTGCATATGGGTTCCAGGACCCTAAGAGAACAAATGGCGTATGTGAACGTATTGTTGTTCACCGGCTACCATAAGACTGCATCTTGTGACGTTGCTCTACTGCTTTGTTAATCAGACCTGTAGGTTGAAGTTTCCAGATGTGACCGCCTAAGAAAACCACCTACTTCGGTCTGGGCATCCGAGCAGTATCCCAGTCCTCACATATGTCGAATGATTTATGTGGCGCATGTCTATTAAATGCCTCCTTGTACCAATGTTTGTGTGTTTAAATAAATCTGTACTTCTATTGTTTACTTCGATACATTTCTATTTTGTATCTGATTTTCCGCTAAATCTTACATGAACTGATGAAATTATGTCAGTGATTACATGCAGATTACTATACATTATTTTAAGCGTCAAGTACCTTGTGAATAATAAAAATGCCATCTGACTTTTCAACCAAATTTCTGAAGCGATTCTCGTACATAGTCATATCCAAAATAGATTAGATGCTTGTTAAATCATAGTCATACGTTACAGGGTATTAGTTTTTTTATGTTTAACTTTTAATCACATATCAAATAGTAACGAAATAGTTCATTGAATGAACTGGGTTTCGTCCTCAATTTTAAATTATTTAAGATTTTATCAGATTACTCAGCAAATTTCCCTTTCCGAATCAAAATATTTCAACCAATAAGTTATTTGTTTATTACTGTAGTTGCGTGTAAGTCATCAGATTTGTTTAACCCTATGCTCAATATTTCTAATCATCTTTATTTCTTGCCACTCAAGGTTCATGAACAACCGGTTGCAACGTTGACTACAACTGTAAATGATGCACCCTTAGAACCTATCTACGTTTCAACACCAGTTGGTGAGAATTTCAATTCTCAACAACTTTTTTCTGTTGATTCCGGTGTATCAAGAGCTTTCAAAGTTGAAATCAATGGTGCTCATTTAATTCGAATGAATCCTGAAGGGCATTCAATATCTGGAAATGATCGACAAATTAGAACAATTTATACTACTCCACAAAGTGCTACAACTTTGGCAGCTACATAAGTTACAAACTAAATGTTATATTGTTTCATTTCATTACCATTAATAATTTTACTATCAAAATTGTTTGCAGTCTGTCTGTTATATCACAGGTTTTGTTTTTAAAACTTCATTTCAAAATGTTTCTACAACAGCATCCTGACTAAACAAATTCACCTTTACATAAATCTCGTCGTTTACATCCTAGTCCGGTATTTATACCTCCACCTTTTCAATGCCTTCGCTTTTGGTTCAATTCCGAGTATATTCATTCATCATTTATACAAAACTGAATTTATATTATTTTTTTGTCCGCAAAATTTACTCATTTGTCTTTTCCATAGTTGGATTTCTACAAAAAAAACATCCTAATTTCTTTGAATATACATGTAATCTTGTAAAACTTAACTTAGTGTCTTTTTTTAATCACTTTCATTGCGCCTTCATCCTTTATTGTCCTTTAGTGTTTGTGTATGTGTTTCCGAGCTTATTTTCTACACATTAAGAAGTTCCTAATTTCATGAGGGTTTCTATCTTAATCATACTATTGAAGTTGATGAAATTGGATATTGTACTTTATCATATGTAAACACCTTAAAAGCCGTTGTAATTCTAATATTATTGATGTGAATTGCTATTATCAATATCAGTATGTGATATAAACATAATATACATAAAACAATTTTCCAGACTTCTAATTTCTCTTCATCTTCGTCGTCTAACCAATAGGATTCTTCCTAAAGATGCACGGCAGGTACTTTTATCAGTCGCCTGGTAATAAAAATGATGTTGGCTTGGTTTGATGTAAGTATTAACTCTACAATACAAGTATATTTGGTCCTAAATAGGGATATCTGCTGTTTCCAATATCCACTCTCACCATTATATCGATAAGGCGCTCTCAACTTGTGATTCTGGAGTTGAGACACCAATGACTACGGTTCGGACAACTATATGGTATCAACAGCAGTATGTCATTACATTGGTCCATTTCATTTATAAACTAAGGTTTGTACAGATTATCTCGAAACTAACGCTTCCTAGGTGAGGTTCGTTCCCTTACAGCATTCGTAAGTTCCGTTTCCGAGTTTCTCGAGATAATTTACTTTAGAGGGATGGTTCTAGACGAATGTAGAATTCGTTTAATGTTCAGCAGTTTATCTGAACACAAATATTGGTCCAAGGGGGTACCAGATATATGTGCGCCACACGATTGCTAATATATCTAGTAAAGATACGAGGTGAATGGTCGATTAGCCATTAGAACCAAGTGTGGTTATTGCAATATCACCACGTGCATTACAGCACTCATGCACGCTTTCCGTCTGCGAGACCTAATCTCATCCTCTATCAAATTGGACTATTATTAATAACAATAATGTTTATCTTGTTTAGTTATTACTGTCAGTATATTGTAGAGGAAACAGGAATGGTTTAGCCGTTTATCTGAAGTACTATTAATTAGAGGTTACATTTTCTGACGATTCTTTGATGGCTCAGCTATCGTACTGCTTTAGCGAACAAAATGATAAAGGGCAGAGCTATATTTAAATGAGGAGTTCAAGAAATGATAACATTGTGTTATCAGGCTTACGCTCGTGCTGATCCTATGTAATTAATTGTTCACTTTTTGTCATTATTGACTCTAATAAGCCGTGGTGTAGAAGTAATCCTCAAAAATACATAGCTTTGCAATCGTTCAAAATTGATGCTGATTATTCCAGTTATACTGGGTCGAAGATGGGGCCTTGTAACTATTGTCTTCTAACTAGACAGTTTAGAGGTTCCACATTTCGGTATGCAATTTCCTGACAAAACACCACTGATTTTCCCTTGTTTGCCTGGGAGAAGATACTTGCAGACTTGTGTATTTTGGTTCTGATTTATTCGAGTCATCATGATAAACAATTCAACTTCCACTGATCAATCTTCCGAGGTAACACATCCAGTATAATATGATATGACTAGGATTCAGTGCTCCTTATTGATTCTGCATATTCTTTCGTAAGTATAGCATTCTTCTTGATCTTCCTTCAGAAACGACTGGATTTTGACAATTATAGTAAAGTGGTTTGGTCTCCGAAAATGCATTATTTCGTAGGGAATATTTTCTGGTCGTTGTTCAGTGTGAAATGCGGAGTTTGTAGCAAATATGTGTGCACAGATGAGATCGCTTCATGGCATGGTATTGTCAATTTTATGTAAACCAAACTAAACAGGAGTCTTACAATCATTGTGTTGCCGTTCACAAAAAATGTGACAACTTTTGTAACTGAACGGAACGCTGTTATAATTTCATTATAATTTCGAGGAACCTGGAATTTGCTATTTTGCAGAGCATATGTTACCACATTCTCTGTTGTGCGAGAATTTGGCGCGTTCTAGAAGACAAACCATTCAAAGGAGAAGTAATTCATGATACCCTTTTCCATTTGAAAAGACCACCGACGATGAAGAAAAATATTCATTTATACCTTTGTAAGTAACCTACCAAAATAAGTAGCTCTGTGGATTATAGGTATCGACCTTGTTAGTGTAAACGGACACAACTAACTGGAGGCTTTCAACCAGTCCTTCTCGTCATAACCCGAAATAGCTAATGTAAGACTCTTCTCTTCTGTATAATCAGCCTGGAACTCACACGGCTAGACATTCGCTGTGTTTTACTGTAATTTCCTACCAACTCTTAACAACTTTTTCCTTGTTTGTCTTTAGGTTATCGTTATTAAAGAATTATGATTTCGGAGTCGTTTGATTCTGTCGTGTCCACAGTATTTTCATTGTTGACCACGTCTCCTGAAATTCTGAAGATCAATTCACTAGTTTTTTGTATAAATCATTGTTAAACAAATTGATATTCAGTAGGTGACACAATCCACTTTCAGAAAGAAAATCATCAAGGAGATTTCGGAATCGGGTTGTAGTTTCACTGCAACAGAGGTTCACTGACATTCTGTTCCACATGGTTCAGTAGGGAATAACGAAAAAATTTTGACGTAAGTTTGTGTGGGTTCTTGGAATCGCTAGAATATTTTTCTTATTGCGTAGATAGTGGGATGATACCATACAGTAAGAAGGGGTGGATACTGAAGAGTAAGAAATACCGTGAATAAGCCGGTAGATTGTAGTGACCGGCCAGTCTCGATAAGAACACGATTGGAATAACGGAAACAATTATTATTATTGTAACCAATTGTACCAGAGATTGTTTTACTGTATTTGTTTAACTGTATCAGTTTCACTTCTTGTTTCGCTCTCCGCCTTGTTTGGTTTGAACTTGCTCACACACTGCTCATTTTGCCTGTACTCTTTGGCACGTCTCGGTATTATTTCTATACCACGAGATCGCCAATAAATATAATTGATCTGGATTAGTAAAGCCTTCTGATTTACGAGCTATCAAAGGAATCAAGTAGTTTTTGGGCGCGTAATCGAATTGTAGTGGTGATCATAGTCCGTCCTCGACTCGACATCCACTACAAGATTAAGACAATTTTTAATTTGATACGCCTGATCCAGAGAGGTTCTAATTTGAGTTGTTGACATCTTTGGTGATAATTATTGTTGTCGGAATACCCCGAAACAGCTTTAGTGTATCTTCTTTGAACATCTTCAATTTCGATCAGATGATTATGCCTTTAATTACTGTAAACTAAAATACCCTATTCAAGAATGGGTAAGACACATTTTTTGTATAATAATGATAATCTCTATTCGATATTATTGGAATTTATCATTACGAATCCAATGAGCTTTAAATAATTGAGATGCGATGTGCTCAGGAAAGTTCAAACTGTTGCTAAATTATATTTCTCTCCTTTCTGAATAGATCAGACTGATTAGTTAGAAAAAAATCGCACTACGGAAAACGAGGATGGCTTCTTCTATGATTAGGAACCAAGTCAAACAATACCAACATAAACGTTAAAATTCAAATGAACTTGGTGAGACGTCCTGAAAATCAAGGCTGCAATTAAAGATAGTGATCATAGTTTCATTTATTCCCAAAAGTCAATGAAATTTCAACTCAAGGTGTCAAAATAACAGTTTTACATTCAAGAGTAACATAAAGGGTTATAGTCAAAGAACGTATCCATGGAAACTTCAAATGAACACACGCTGACGTACAAAACCATGCTCGAAAGAATTTCTACACTCCTGTAGATGGCATCGAGTCTCGATTGACTATGATCACCACTACATGAAGATTACGTGACAGGTATCGATAGGCCAAAAATCAGAAGGCTGTTAATGGTTGCAAGAAGATATATTTGTTGGTGATCTCGTGGTATCGAAGGAATACCGAGACGTGCCAAAGTTTAGGGGCAGAACTGCTGTGCTTAAGCAAGTTCGCGCAAGCTCACAGGCGACGGAATGTAAAGTATCTTTGGTACAGTTAAACAAACAAGTACAGTAAAACAATCACTAGTACAATTGGTTATAATAATAATTGTTTCCATTATACCAACCGCGTTCTCGTCATAAAAGTAGGTCACCCTACTCTCATCACAGGAGTTACATGGGCAACAATAACAACAGAAATTAGAATTATTTTAATTAAGGTAACAATATTGTTTGAAACATTCGAATGTAATGTAGAAATGCTCCACAATATTGAGATACAATTACCAAGATTCTACAACTTTTATCAATATTTAAAAGGTTGCAACAAACAAAGTTCCCATATTTGGTCTGACCACAAAGGACCTATTGATAGAACCCTATTCTATTAGACCAAACTACTATTTCGCCTGATGTACAAAAATTCTTGGATCACTCATATTAAATTATATCAAAACACAAATTTTTCGCCACATCTAATTGGTCCTAAGTTAACAAAGAACAATATACACCAAAGTATAAAGTACCTCAATAGGTACAATTTGTTCCACACAGTCAAATGTTGCACGAACACAAAATAGCTCTGTAAACACCCAAAGGTACGATTAACAAAATACCTTAGGTAAGAGAGAACCAATAATTGTATCTCCAACAAAATAAGGTCAAAAATCTACCTCCAAGGATCTGACTAACCATTCCTGGCAGATGGTCCAGATGTGATCTATCTGCTTTTTGCAGGTTATTCTAATAAAAGTTATATGGGTTTGTGAATGCATTTGTAAGGGGAAATGCAGTTGCTTATCACCATATCATTAAAAGCAAACAGATCTGTCAGTTTCTCATCACTCACATCTCACATAGCTCCACGATACACTTGTCATTTGTTATTTAGAATTTGCTCAGAAAGAATATACTTGGTAAGCATGTTCTTTCATTTAGTATGATCTTAAATATCTTCTTACGGTTTTCGCCTAGTAATCTGTATAGCCTGATCACTCCCGGATATTAGTGTTTCCAGTTTCCCAGCTAGACAACTTGGGGTTAACCCGTATCTTCTGTTGACACTCAACTAGGTAAATATTTAGCCACACAAATGAGTTGGCCCCATTTTTGATACCTTGTTAGCACTTTTTAACAAGATTGTTTTCTGCAGGAAGAGGTATGCCCTAGCTTGTAATCTCGAAGGAAAAAAGGTAAGAAACGAGAAAGGCCAAAGAACACACTGTGTCGGAAATCGGGAGCACACATGAGAAGGATGAATAGAAAGTAGAAATAACGTAAATTTGAGTTCGTTTAAGTTTAATTTGCTTAAGCACTTTCGCTAACTTATCTAACAGACAGAGCTATCCGTACAATAACAACTTACCTATTCCGTTGTACATTTATTATTGTTGCGCTTGTACGGATATGTATGCCTGTGCATTTCTTACCACCTACGCACATATTCATTCTGTTAGCTCTAGCGTTAGTCGCTTCATTTTTCTATGTACATATAGATGTTCATTTTAATCCTATTCGTTCGACCCACTCACTTGCTCTTTGGCACTAGCTTTCCATTCTTGCTTAGTATGTCTGTGGTTTGGGTGACCTGTGTGTGGTGCAGTAATAAGCGTTATCAACGCTTCGTAGTCGTCTATTGATTTATACAATGTGGGGGGCGTTATCTAGAAACTGTTATCAGGACGAACAGCATATGAAGTTTAAGGATAATATCGAATGCCGGCTACAACACACTCTATGAGGGGTAAAAGGCGTAAAAAAAGTAGGGAAACCGATATCACTTAATTTTAATGGGATGAAGTTGTGTGGAACTTTGTCAAAGCCTAACCAAAGTCGATAAACGCTGCGTCTAGAAGTAGCTTTAGGTCATTTAGCACATCGACTTTCACATGTCATTAGTAATTTTGTGTGACATGAATTGCTTGTTCTAAAACCATGTTTCTTATCAGAACGAACTTGGTTTCCATCTGGATACTTGAACAACACTTGAATAATCCTTTTCAGAATCTTAACAACCGTACTGTTCAGGCTAATGGATCAATAGCTCTCAAGTTTGTGTCTCGTACCTCTTCCTGAGACAGGACTCACTAGGATGTTCTTCTATTTTATTGGTAGTCTACCCTGGATTAAAGATAGATTAAAATATATTCCCGAAAGGTTTGCAGGGAATTTTTGTAGTTCCTTCAATAATCTAAGATGTGTTTTGTCGGGTCTCAGAGATTAGCCCATATAAACTTTGTATAATAGGTCAAACATATCTGGTCCTTTATTGATCGCAACCTCCAGAGTGTGGCTGGAGGGATTATATGAACCGAAAGAAGAGGTAACTCTACTGTATACACATTACCATATTGGCCTGAGAATACCTGAGCCTCGTCGCAGTCGTCTCACACTGATGATGTTTCACCACCATCACAAATTGCAGGGAGGTCGTGCTAAATATTTATCCCCTGGTTTACGTGCAAATATAGGCGTTTTCGCGATTTGTACAAAATTCTTGACAAGCTTTTCATCATAGAATCTTCCAGAGTAGTTGCATAATGCGAATGAACAGATATTTCTAAACTTCTGATGTTAAGATTTTGTCTCACTAGTACCTAGTAACATAAGTTCTCCCACGTTCTTTGTCTCCAGCTGTATGCTCTTGCTCATGAATCATGATGGGAAGTTTCCGGTATTCCATGGTATAATCTAAAGTACTTTCGGTGTTTAAGTTTCATGCCGTTTCCATGGGGGATTACGGATTTACCGTCTAATCTACTGAGGATTATGTGATGCCGATTACATCCGCCTTGATAGAGGCTACTTATACACTTACCTTCGGTTGCTTGTTGAACAGGCTCTGAACGTTCGTGTAGCAGACCCGAAGACTATTCGAATTGCTTCGCTTTGCATCCAGAGCAGCTACTGCATCATACTCTTCAGAAGCTTTACAACCCGAAAATTTACAGTTCTGAGATCATTTTGAATGGAATCTAGTATTACTTCTGGTTTTTTATCATATCATTATCTTTTCATACAGTCAACTAGTGACAAGTCTTTTCAAGTGAAAATTCCTGATCCCTTGGGTTTATGCCCGCTTTGTAGTATGAAATACCTTTCGTCCAGAGATTTGAATACCCCTTGAAACAGTCTGGCTTGATTTTATTTCAAGCTCATCTTTTGACTATTTAGTCTAGGGTGGCCCCAGACATATCTTGAGGTATTAGTCGCCCAAATATACATTTTAGTGACCCGCTATCAAGCTGAAATAGAGTTTCAAACTCACAGATGTAGCCTTTGTCGACTCTGTGGAAGATAACCGATCTACTACCATGACCAGCCTATGGTTTCTCAACTAAGGTTGAAGAGTCTTGCATTTATTTCGTGATGTTAGACAGTGCTTTTCTTCTTCCGCTTCTAACTTCCTTCGTTTTTGCTAGGGTTGCAATCAAAGTCGTGTTGCACCCAGTTTACGATCCTGAGGAAACCTCGGTGACTTGGGTGATCAAGTCTTGTTTACTATTGTTTTTCCTACTGCAAACAAACATGGTTTTACCATTGTGTTTGGCAGGTGTCTATTGAACTAAAGGACTAGACAGAGAGGAAACCTAATCCACTATCCTCTTGCTTGAGTTTTCGTTTCTTCCAGACCCCTTTGCAGGTGGTCCTTCACCATTCAACCTACATAACTCAGTCAAGCCTAAGTTGGGACGAGGCAAGTGTACACTTATATGTATATCTCAAGAGCAAGTATCGTCAGATTAGTCCCTTTTAGGGCCGGTGAAGTTGCACTTAGAGATATGCTATTGCATGTGTTCACTATTGTCAATGGCTTCCGATAACTGACTCGCTAACCCGAAAGTACTGCTGGCATAGATACATGTACTATAACTTCTAAAAATTCAGTTGTTAGGCTAATGTATACTCCGTAGTATCAACCTTTGTATTCATCATACTGTATACCACCGTTCACCGTGCATCCACACCCAGGCATTTATAGTTAATTTTTTTACACTGTATATCCACCACTCACAGGTTTTTGGATAGTTTAGGGAAAAGGTAGAAGGCAGGAAAGGCTTATAACCAGAAAGTTAGGTAGGAAGCAAAAGCGAACCAGGAACCGTTAGGTTTAGAAAACTGGGTAATTCGTGAAACTGTTGTTACTGGAAAGAGTGCAAATACAGATAGAAACCTTTGTGGAAGGCTCAAATGGTTCAGTTGGTTTTAGACGGAATAGAAGCTCTCGCTTAACGGGCTTCTATATCTAGTAGCATTGGATAACTAATACCTCCAGGCAGGAATCAGATTATATTATCGAAAAAAGAGGAAAAAGAATCTGGTAAATCATGGTGGGATACTATCCTTAGTTTCCAAGTATGTGTCAAGTCTTTTCTTAAAGAACTTCTGGAATGTCTCTTGAACTAGCTCAGCCGGCAGCGAATTAGAGCATTTGACTACTCTTAAGGAGTAGAAGGTGTATCTACAGTCCATACTTCTGTGTTGCGTCTCCAGTCTCTTAGTGTTACCCCCAAGGTTTTTGTTGGGACTAAGCCTAAGTAGGTGTTTAAGTAAATGTACAGAAGTGTTCGGGACGCTGTATGTCATCAAAAGGTTATCTCTAAGACGCCCATACCCTAGTGAATAAGAGGTACAGCGATTGGAGGCGCCTTCATAAGGCTTGGATTTGAATCCATGAATTGATTTCGCGGCTCACCACTAGAGACGTTCCAGAATGTCCTTATTCTTTTGGAGTGAAAGAAAAAATTACTATGTTTCTGTACTCTAAATGGGGTCAAATAAAACGCCGAAGATTGTGCGGAAAGTTTTTCCGTCGGACTGGCCAAAAATGCGATTCAACGTCATTAGTGTAAGGTTTGCTTGGAAGGAATTTTTGTCACAGTTAGAGTAAGACTTCAGCTCACAGGGAACCAACACTCCTAGATTATTTTCAACTTGTGTTGCCTCTAGAGGAGAGTTGCCTAGGTTGTACTTGTCGTCTGCAGTAAGTTAGTTATACAAGAGTGACCTTTTCCGAAACTATGCTGTTGGGGTGAATAGAAATCTATGGATACTAAATAGTCGTGTATACCGCTGCATATCAGGAACTCCACAACTTTTGGGGGTATGAGAGAGGTACCGTCGACCTGTAGTTTGAAGTTCCGCTGCTTCAAACTTCCTTGAAAATTGGTGTGATGTGAGCGAGCTTCTGACTTTCTGGAAATGGGCATAGACTTGGAGAATGTGAGAACGTCACACTAAGCGGTACTTCCAGGGTTGAAGTTGCTTCTCTCAGTAAAGCAGAATAGACCATATCCGGATCAGAGGAAGTGTTTTTGCTTAGGTGCTTCAGCTTCCGATGCACCAAGCCAGAGGTCAAGTCCACTCCGGAAAGTCCTGTGCAGTTGCAGATGAAGCTTTCATCAATATAGTTAATATGAGTCGGTCGAAATGTCCGAGATTACTGTTGAGCCAGAAGATCAGCGGTATCACCGCCATCGTTGGTCGGGTCTTTAGGACCTAGCAGTTGGGAAACTCAAGTTTTGGCTTATTGAAGAGAGGTTGCATAATGGAATAAATTTTTCGGATTGGAGACAGATCTATCGATAAGCGTTATCCGGTAATGAAGCCTGTCTTCTCTTATTGTCTTTGTGCACATGTTCCTTATTTACTTGCATTGCATGTATGCGCTGTTATTACCAGTTCGTTTGTATTCCTTTTTGCCTTTTGCGACTTAGCAAACGAAGAGTGCGACTCTTGATGACTGTAAATTGCTTGTGAACTTTGAGGACCATTTTACCATATCATCTAGAGTTTGTTAACACATGGTGAAAAAACTTAATATTGACGCGTGATAATTCACAAAAGCTATAAAAATTGACTAAGTAACAAGGTAGCTCTGAACAAGTCGGGATATCCGGTGTTTACTAGGACAAAAGAAGAAATGTTGAAACGTTGCCATCAGCCCTGGTACAGCAAGTACTACGGAACGCTACAGGTCAGTAGGAAATAAGTGTATAATTAAAATCCGAGAAGTTCGGAGAAAATATCAAATTTAGTCGGCACAATCTGCACTCAAGCGACCCCAAGAGATTGTCCTCGTGCATAAATTACAAAACAAGGATCTGAATTAACAGAGGACAATCAAGAAAAAAACAGAGGCTATGGTGAACTATTTTGTGACAGTTTTCATTCAAAAGCCTCTTCTAGATGAAGAACTAGACCCCAAAACACAGTCAACAAACCGTCTTCTCACCGTGGACTTTGATCGAAACGACGCACTTGAGCCTCTTAGCATCATAGACATGGAAAATTCAACAGGACCGGATGAACTACACCCCGAAATCCTGAGACAGCTTGCGCAATACAATACAGCCTTACTAACTGTGATATTCAATATGTCACTTGACCAAGGTGTGTTACACATGAACTATGAAGTTGCAATCGTCACTTCCATACATAAAACAGGACCAGGACAACTTCCACCGAACTACAGACCAGTCAGACTCAACATTGTCGTAGTTGAAATACTGGAAAGAATAGTCAAATGACCATAATGACATTCGTGGAAGCCAACAACTTGTTAAATAGAGAACAACATGACCTCACAAAAATTTTATCTTGCACGACAGACCTATTTATAGCAAGGGAGCAATGAATCAAGGTTCTGCACAATGGAAAATCAGCGGAGGTTGTCTACATAGACTTCAGCAAAGCGTTTGACGAGGTACTAAATAGACTGATCTTGAAGCAAGAAAATCTTGGCATTGATGGAACTCTTCTAAATGGATTAAGCAGTTGCTAGTAGGTCGTGATCAGAGTAAGAGTAAATTTGAAGTGCTCCACCTGGAGACCAATACTAGATGGAGTACCACAAGGTTCTGTCCCAGGTCCTTAAATCTTTATACTGTAAGTAAATGATCTCCCAAGTACAGCCGAGTTCACAATGTTATTACTATATGCTGATGATGTAAAAATCTGGCGATAAATAACAGGAGATGCAGATGTATGCTCACTACAGGCAGACTTAAATACTGTGATTAACTGGCCTAAAGAGTGGCTGATGCCTATCAACGCAGCAAAGTGTATGTACATGTACTTTGGGGTTGTAAGGGTAGATAGGTACAGTATAAGGGAATTGCCTGTACCCGTGGTCCAGTCTCACAAGGATCTTGGGGTGACAGTAGGTCATAACCTTAAGACCACGGCCGACTACCGGTAGGTTTCAGCTAAGGGGTTAAGAACCCTACGAGCTTTAAGATGGACATTCGCCAGGTTAATAATAATAATAACAATTTATTCTCAAATAACATTGTTACATGAGGCATGCCGGTTTACAGGTAAGATCAAATTGTTAAAGAAGTTACAATTTTCACTGTTGAAAATTACTCAGCTGGGTTGATATTTCATAAGATATGAATGTAAATGGATTTCATAAGGAACAATATCAATATCACACTTGGCGCACTTTATGGAGGTAGCGTTGCAACATACAACTGATGGTCGAGAATAGATACATGCGAAGTTGGGGGCTTTTAGAAGTTTCGAACTTATATCCCTCCAGAATACCGGATATAGGTTAGGTACTACCATGTTCACTACAGTATACACAACCTTCAGTCTTCAGTAATAAGGATAGTAGGTTGATGAACCTGTGTTAATCCTGACAGATTTCCTTCCAGTGAAGGTCCAGCTTCTTTTTGAAAATGTTCACTGATGGTGCTGATACCACTTGTTCTGGTAAAGCGTTCCAGTCAATGACCACTCGATGAGAAAAACGGGACCCCACCTTTAGTTTATTAGATCGCGGTTTCAGAACCTTCTTGCTATGACCCCGGAGATTATTAGTGCTGGAGGGAGCAAAAAGATAAGACATATTAACACCCAGATCATAATTAAAGATACTAAATGCCAGTATAAGGTCACCTCGCGTCCTACGATAAGATAAGGGGAAAAGATTTAGACGTTTTAAACGCTCATCGTAAGGGAGTTTAGAAAGACCCTTTACTAATTTTGTCCCTACACGCTGGACACGCTCAAGCGATTTAGTATCCTTTATCAGACAAGGGCTAGCTGCTTGGATACAGTATTCTAAGTGTGGCCTTACATAGGTGGGATATAAAATTCGAAACATATCCTCGTCAAAGCATTTAAATGCTCTGCGAAGCGACCATAGCGCGCGAAAGCCTTTGGAAGCAACCGCATTGCAGTGCGTAGTAGTTTTTAAGTCGTGGCTTATAATTACTCCTAAGTCTTTGTGCTCATGAACGCGTGGCAGAGATGTATCATTAATGGTATAATGGTAACTAATATCGTGCCCGATGTGCATGAACACGCTCTTCCTGGAATTAACTTTCAGGCCCCAATCATGAGCCCACCCAACTAATTCGTCTAAATCTGCTTGTAGATAACAACGATCAGTCTCATTTCTTACTGCTCTCCAGATTTTAACATCATCCGCAAACAATAACGTCGACGACTTAAGTAATAAAGGTAGTTCATTAATATACAGAAGGAAAAGTAGAGGGCCTAAGATGGTGCCTTGGGGTACACCACTTTTGACCGGTTTCCATTCGGATAGCGTTCCATTGACCCTTACTCTCTGTCTGCGGTCACATAAGAAGCTTCCTATCCATTCCTGTATAGCACCTGTTATTCCAAAGCTCGAGAGCTTTTGCATAAGACCTAAGTGTGAAACCTTGTCAAACGCTTTGCTAAAATCTATGAATATCACGTCGATAGACTGGCCGTTATCTAGGGCAGCTGTCCAATCCTCTCTCGCAATGAGTAAGTTAGTCAAGCATGAATGCTTGTTACGAAACCCATGTTGCTCGGGAGTTAACAGATTGTACGAATCTATGTGGCTTAGTAACTTAGCCCGAATTAATTTTTCAAGTAACTTAACTACTATACTGGTCAGGCTAACAGGCCGGTAGTTAGATACGATCCGTCTCTGACCATCCTTAAATATAGGACTAACTATAGCGTCTTTCCAGTCTCTAGGTAGTTGAGCCTGTGAAGGGGACATGTTGAAGAGCATCGTGGGCGGTCTTGAGATAATGTCCGCAAGCGACGACAGTAAACGTGGGTGTAACCCATTGGGGCCCGGTATCTTACAAGGTTTTAGGTTAGTTATCAAAGGAACAACAATATCCTCTGTCACGTGTAAAGGTCCTATGGCTGGTATCTCATTGTCAACGGGACAAGTAGTTGTAACACTACACGTAGAGTAGACTTCACTGAAATAGTTAGCAAATGTCCCCGCTTTCGCTAGATCAGATTCAGCCAATAAAGCTGAATTTTCGCTTAACAGTAATGAGGGGATACCATCACTACGTTTCGTCCGCCTTTTAACATACGAAAACAGTCGCTTCGGACAGGTACGGCTATCGTATGCCAACTGTCGTTCGTAAGCCGTGCGGGATTTAGCTATGGTCTTTTTACATATATTCCGGATTTTTTTATATTCGCACTTAAATGATGCCTGACCTGTTGACAAGAATAAGTCCCAGAAGTGTTTCCTACGCTTCAACAGCTTCCGGGTTTCCTTATTAATCCATGGAGGGCAATATGATAACTTACGTGCTGACCATGGGATAAACGGTTGAGTTACGGATTCGAACGTAGACTTAAACCTATTCCATGCATCATCAATCGATCCATCAGCATCGACCGACCAGTCAATTGAGATAGCATAGTCCCTGATTGCCGGAATATTAGCTCTCCAGATATTAGGACGGGGTGGAGCAGATGCAAATTCTATACCATGTATCCGGAACTTAAAGGAAAGTACGACATGGTCACTATTCACCAGTGGGGGAAGGTGTTGAATGTCGACGATATCTTCACAGTGGTGTGTGAGGACAAGGTCTATCAATGACGGATTATGTTCCAAGTCTATATGCGTTGGCTTAACGATACATTGTACAATTGCACATTGAATAATTGATGACAGAAGGACGCTATCGAAACCCCCACCTGGAGCTGTGAGCTCTATCCAGTTTATATGGGGTGCATTGAAGTCTCCAACGATGAGACAAGATTCTGCTTTACTCCAAGAACAGACGTGTTTTAGGATAAAGTCGTCAGCGAGACAACACGGACTACGATATATTCCTCCTATCGTCACTAACCCGTTTCTAGACCTAATTGTACAACATACTACCTCACACGTACAACTTACATGCGCCTCCGATATGATCGAGTTTATGCAGAAGTGGTCCCTAACATATAATATTATGCCTCCTCCCTTGCGACTTCTAACTCTATCGCTTCTGATACAGATGTAGCCTGAAATGACTGGAGAACAGTCTATATCTACAGTGAGCCAAGTTTCGGTGATAACAATTATATCCGGATTTAAGTCGTCTACCATCAAACTTAGCTCAGACATCTTATTCCGAAGACTACGAGCATTCGTGTAACACACATTTAAGTTTTTGGAGACATACGTTCTACCCACACAGGTCTCGAAGCATTGGCTTCCAAGACCTGACTACCCGAAAACCCTTAATCGTAAGGTTCGCTTCACCGTTTAGCTTTCGAGTTTTTAACTCTGTTAGGGCATTCTTCCACTTGATACGATCCTCAAGTGGCCAGTCAGGTCGAATACGAATGTTTGAGTCACTAGTTTTACGTGCGTTATTTAGTAATACGTCCCTTTCCTCAAAATTACCGAGTACTAATTAAGGATCCTTCTCTGTTGGGTTTCGCCTCCAACATATTTACCGAGTCTGATGACTTTCGAGATATGTACCCCTGGGACCTCATCAGGCAGTATATTTCTGATGAGAGATCCCACTAACTGCAGGTCGTGGGCATGTCTCTTAGCGGGATCGGTGTCTTTCGATTCTGTCAAGTTCCAAATGATTACACTAGGCACCTGTTTAACTTCATTAAAAGTCGTGTTCACGGCCTTCGACCGTGATGTCAGTTCCTGCCGGTTAGCTACCGGCTTCTTACTGTTAACTTTCTTTATAACAGTGTCATGTGGGTCGAGCGAGTGACTCCCAACAACATTTGGTGAAGTTAAACTGTTTCCATCTACAACAGTATTAAATATTTTCTTACATTTGGACTTGAGCGGAGTTGCCTTATGCTCAGGATGTGAGTCCAACGATGACTTATCGACTATACGCGAGCTTTCTTTGGGTATTTTTCCGTCTCTTTTACGTTTCCGCGTAATCCATTTCCCACTAGTCTCAGCATCCAGATTGGAACTACTCTGGACGATAGTGGTTCTAGCCGGGTCCTCAGTCGCTGCTAAAGCAACTGGTCCCTCAGTACTTAATGGCATGGCTTTCACTGGTTGTATCGGAGTAGAAATTTTTGCTTCATGTTGCGAAATTGGGTGTCTGATACCTGCCATGGCAGCATTTACGACACTGATACAATCTTCGTTATCAGTATCCATGTTGCCGGCACGGCCTACGTCGACCTTTTTAGCTAACGCTAGAAGGCTGATGGCTTCCTGAATGAGTAATGTCTTGCTTGAGCAACAAAACATACAGAGCCAATGAGAATTTGGTTTCGAGCACCTCTTATAGGCAACAGGGCTTAAGTGGGTGCACATTTTGTGAAACCACTTCTTACATTCGTCACATTGCATCTCTTCTTCCACGGGGAATAAGCAATATGGCTGTCCACACTTGTGTACAGAGCCGACCATCTTAGAATGAAGCAAAGGTAGATATGTAAGACAAATCACAACCTTAATCAAATAAACAAGCCGCTGTCGACCAAGAATGCTTTGATGCAGTAAATACACAAAAGCAGGATCAAAACACACAAATACAATGTCACGTTAACTGAAACAAATTCAATTAAAGTGTAAACGGTAGTTTTGATACGTAATTTACGATCAAAACAGTGAACTAAACTCAACGAGAAACAATACCACTGTCCTTTTAAATAGCGCGCTATAATGAGAACTAAGCTTGAGAACTGCGTTCAGGCTGCAAGTGCTTGTTTTAAAGGTGACTGATATATCTTGGAAAAAGTACAGAGAACAGCTATCCATGCAATCCCAGGACTCCGGGGCTTACCATACAAAAACGGCTTAAAAAGCCAGACCTCTTCACTCTGTCCTACAGCAGATTAAGAGGTGATCTGATTTTGATGTACAGAATACTAAAAAAATGAATTTAGACATAATATATCCTCTCTTTTTCTTCCCACTGGATCGGGACACATCAGAGGACATAGCAGGTGGGTAGAAAAGCCGAGAATAAACAAAATCCCCTTGTTGAATGGGTTTTCACACCGAGTCACCAATTCTTGGAAACTGTTACCCGAAGGAGTAGTGTCCACACCTTCAGTTGAATCATTAAAGAGAAGACTAGACACTTACAGAAACATACTAGAAATGGAATAACAAAGGCTGTAGGCCTTCAGTCCTTACTACACAAATCTGAATATGTCCTTTTGAATTTCACTGGTTCATAGTACTAGAGAATAATTATGAAGAGAAGTACACCCTCATATTCAAGAAACACGTCCAAGAGATAAAATTTACATCTAGAGAAAAACCAAGTACTTAATTTCTTTTTGATAAAGCCTGTGTTAGTACTTAGTGCTATTGCGTGTAATAGCCACATGTAGTACAGAGGCGCGGGAGTTAATGAGTGGATGTACATTCCATTAACAACTGATGTTATGGCTGACCTTCCTCCTACTCAGGATATTGACGAAACACATGATTACATATCACAGACAGTCGACTCCTCCATAATTTGGGGAAGATTGCTCCCCTTGGATAGCAGGTTCCCTTCAATTGGTTTGGTGGCTCTCAATAACATTGACCCTTATCAATATCGTTAGATTTGATCAATGACTCTTATACATTTGGTCGTGGTGATGACTGCTCCTTCAGATTCGTTCTTGATATGTTTGATAGTTCATCACAGTTTACAACAGTTAGTAAACTCCACTTCAAGATAGTTTTGGTATTTAAGCTATGTTCTTTACGTCCACTAAATAATTCATTTACAGGAATCAATGAGTGACAATCCTCTGGTTTTTATACATGACCTTAGCAGCAATGGGACTTTTGTCAATGGATCAAAAATGGGACGTGGCAAGAAGCAACCGTTAAATAACAACGATGAGATCTCAGTATCTCTAAAACATTTAAAATGTTTGACTGCATTTTAGCTTACTACTTCACTCTTAGGCTTTATATTTTCTGAATCCAGCTCCGCTCGTTCCCTCTATCCAGCTGAAGTGACAGATAAATATACTGTTTCAAAGCATATTGGACGGTTTGTGTACATTTTATTTGTATATTAGCTATAGCAGAGGTGCCTTTGGGGAAGTTAGGTTAATCTTTGATAAGGAGTGTTGTGAAAAATACGCAATGAAAATAGTCCAAAAGAAACACTTTTCCCTAGCTTCGAAACTTGGCAAGGTATATTTCCTGGCAGATATATATTTTTAAAAATAGCCTTCCACTAGTTCAATCGCTTCTGAAGTGGATATATTAACGCGTCTAAATCACGTAAGTTTTCTTGCAGAAATGGTTTTGTGTCATGTTCCCTACAACCTTTCCAAAGTTTATACATAGTTCAAATTATTCGCAGTATGCTCATCTAGAAAGTCATTCATTTAAATAGACCATTAGTTGACTAGCTTTGGTAACAGTAATAAGAGTTTGTCTCTGGGATTTTCTCGATGCCTAAGTACTTTTCCTAGCCAGTTATCCCTACTAACTTTGAATATAAATACAAACTTTTCGCACCAGTCCCTCACTCATTTGCTAATCCAAGTAACAGTAGCGGTACACACATTTACTGCTCACGGCCTTGTGGAATAGTGCTTATTAGCTAACATTGTGGTTGTTGGACACTCATTTAGTTGCTGTCTACCAAACAAACAACTTTAAGTGGACAATAGTTAACATATATTCAACTGTATAAATATGCACTTTGATTTTCACCAATGAAAGCCAAGTTTGTAGACGATTAATCTATTTAATTTAATGACACGAAAAAGAAATCAACAGTTTGTCAGTGCCTTTAATTTGGTCATGTTAATTAGATTTAGTTATTTGGACAAAGTGACTTCAGTGAAATTAACACTTCTACCAAGCAATACATGTAGTTTTCGCTTTTCTATTGCAAGTCATTTTTTTCTATCACTTGGTTTAAAGACATGATTTCATTTAACTCTTAAATACATTGCGATAGTCGAGAAGAGTATGTGACTTTACACAGTTATAAGTTATTTCGTCTTCTAACAGTTAAGTATGTATTTAACAATTACACTGAAATCATTAGATTCCTTCGCGTTGTTTAAAATATTCTTCAGGTTTCACTTCTGCCTGGATTTACTAATTGACCAAAAGTACAAATATCAGTCTAGTTATGCAAACACATCAAAATAATAGAATATAGGTAAAAGGCATAATACTGTAACATTATGGTTGATGTACGTTCAGCTATATTCTGTTCCTAATCTTTTCGCCCAACAAGAAAAATTTTAACTGCAAATATACTTTTTTCTGTACTCCAGTTTTCCCCGTTAATCTATTCTTATTCACATTTACTCTTATTCGTAGCCATGTATCATTCAAATCTACGATGTTATAGATACGACAGAAGCGATGTATATGGTTCTTGAGCTGTAAGCAGACCGGTTATCAAATTCATTTTATATTTCAGTGTTGAGGGTGGTGAACTCTTCAATCGTATTGTCGACCTTGGTCAATTAAACGAATCTGATTCCAAGTTTTTCTTTCTTCAAATGGTTGTGGCCGTGAAGGTAACCAGTTAATTATATATACACACCTGGTCGTATCTTGACGACTTAATTTTGTTTAATAAAGTTAAAATTGAAAGGCTTAATAAATGACCAATGTGCAAACGGAAACTGTTTTGGTTTAAGAATGAACTTGAAGTGTTATCACCTCTAATTGTAGTTAATGGTGTGCGTATCTTATATTTTGATAGTTATTTGGCTTAATTCAGTTACCAGTAAGATTTTTATTCACCTCATCTAATTCACATAAATCCTAGTAAAACTGGGCACCAAAAATAGTATACGCCACAGAATATCAGTGTACGAGCTGCTTTACTACCCAAGCCTAACCATGTGGTTTTCTTTGGAAATCACTCCTCAAGCCTTTGATCTCAAGGTCTAACCCACAAAGCAGTTGAGCAATATCAGGAGATACCAATTATGACCTATGATAAAAGGGATATAGATGTAATAATGTAGTTACTGAATAATGATACAGTTAAACAATAATTTCATAAAACTAGTTTCAACTTTTGCAACATTTATCCCATCATAACAATACTATCTCAGTAACGGACGACAAAAATAGTTCCATATGCTATTTGTTCTCCCGTGATCCTGGATCCCGTCTCCACCGTTAGTTTGGAATCAGAGTTTTACTCCTCGCCTAGGTGAATTTTGCCAACCCACCAACCCAGTTTAAGTGCATAACGTTCTCTTTTCATCCTCTCGTTTTTAAAATCAGCATCCCCCTCCCCTCAAAAAGGCAGTGCATAGGAATTCCCCGGGAGTTACCATAGATTAATGACGATATGAGGGCATTTTTTGAGGGGAGTGAACTTTTCTCATCGTCACCTGAACCATTCCATTCATGAGCAAAAAAAACAATTATTTAGAGCACAATACCTTTCCTTATATGAGTTGGATGTTAAATATCTATTTATTCATTAGGCAAAACATGAACGTTTTTTAAAATTTTATTTAAACACATAAATATTGGTACAAGGAAGCACCAGATACATTTGCGCCACACAAATCTCATTCGATTTGTGTGAGGGCTGTGATACTTCCTAGGTGACCAAACTGAAGCAGGTGGTTTTCTTAGGGGGCCACACCCGGAGCCTTTGACCTAAAGATCTGATCCCTAAGGCAGTGGAGCATCGTTAGGAGATGCAGTTCCATGGTAGCCGGTGACCAACAATTGGTTCATACGCCATTTGTTCCCTCAGGATACTGGAGCCAGCCCATGTACACCATTGGTTTGGAATCATGGTTTTCCAACTGCCCTAGGTGGACTTTCCGTGTCCACCAACCCGGTTAAAGTGCCGGACATTCGCTTTTCATCCTCTCGATTTCGTAAACAACACCTGTGACACGAGAAGGCAGTGAGTAGGACTTCCCTGTCAGAGGCTATATATTCGCGTGGCCATGTGAGAGCATTTGTAGGGGGAGAGCGGACTCTCCCCATTCTCAGCCGTACCAGGGCATTTGGGGGCACAAATTGATTGAAAGTTAAATGGGACTATACTGTTATTTTTTCACCTGAAATTTCACTGACGAAAATAATCAATGCACTTGTCAATATTATTTTGATAAAGTTATTGACTCATGAGTTTGCATAACCTTTGTTTTGTGTTCATGCTTTTATTCTGCTAACTAAATGCTTACGGATTTCATTATTTACATCAAATAGTTAGATAGTTTTGTGCATAAGTCAGCTACAACGTAGGACTAGGCACATCGGTCCAAGTTGCCATAAGTTTTGTGCATATTTACAAGTAACTTGCCTTTTTGTTTACTTGTTGTAGTCACCTATTTACTATGAATATGTATTGTTACCAAGCTGTTTTATAATAATATTCGAAAGTTAATAATTATCGGTTTTATTCCATCTCTTTTCCTCCCCTCAACCTCATTTTTACCCCTAAAGTACTTACATGACCATGGAATCACTCACCGCGACTTAAAGGTAACATTGGATTTATTATTTATATCTTTGTTGATTTTTTAGTTATACTACTCTCAAGTAGTTTTTTTTCTTAAATGTATCGTTTATTCAAGTTTTATGTCTAAAACCACCAAATTTTAGACTTGATATCGTATTTTTACAACTTCTTTGTCCTATAGTCTTCAGTGAGATTATTACTAATGGTTTTATTCAATACCATATGTTTAGTGCAATGTAAGATTTTCAGTACTTTAAGTTGATAGCTTGTGGAATGTGCTTATTAAGTATTGTGGTTATCTTGGTTTTAAATTCGTCGGTGAAACAAGTGATTTGAAAGTAAATAGGAAATTTGCGACATCTATCGATATTTTATTATTATTCGACAGTGTACACTGAATGAAAATAATAGATTTGTTGTGTAGTAAACTAACGTGTCGAATGACAAAAACTGGTATCGCTATGAGCTCACCCCTAGGTCAAACCCTCAAGATTTTCTTTTTGGGGATTTTAAAGAACAGTCTCTTAAGGATGTTCGATAAGAGAGTTCGGACTTTATTTTCGCTTTATGGACAACACTTCTACAATTCTAAAAAGCGACGATGGAATACGAAACATTTTGAATAAGTTTAGCGAACTGGTCTGTGGGTTACCTGTTTATTACCTGCACTATCTAACATCAGTTATATAGATTATATAATCTCTTTAGTCATCTGTAGTCAGCTTAGATATTAGATGTCATGCGTACTTTTGCATCATAAATTAATAGTAAGTAAAAATACGATGCTACGATTCAATAACAGCTTTAATTTGAAAGAAAAGTAAGCACCACCACGTAATACAGTTTTATATTTCTGAACATATTAAACCCTCATAAAAATGACTATGTTGTTAGTTAGATACTCAAGAAAACTGTCAATGATAGCTAACTGTGGTGTTCATTAATATGTATACAACTGAAATATTTCGAATATAACATTTAGGTTCTCACATCGAAATCAACTTGATTAAAAACTTCTGTCGTATTGTTAAATTCATAGGTAACCTGTCGCTTCAGATAAATCCCTCATGCTTCAGCTAAACGTTTGCTCCGCTTATTTGTACAGAGCGTACCTATTGTTCAATGGTGAATCAAATTATCATTCTCATTGTTAGAACAATGAAATTCATTCTATGCTATTCTTAATTCTACTTTTGTTTTATAGCCTGAAAATATTCTCCTCACAAGTAAAGCAGACCGATGTCTTATAAAAGTGACTGATTTCGGTGTATCAAAACTTGTTGATGAAGGGACAATGTTGCATACATTTTGTGGTACTCCCGACTATTTGGCTCCAGAAGTTTTAAAAACTGCTGGTTGTGGAACATACACATGTGTTATTGATGTATGGTCACTCGGTGTGATTTTGTACATTTGGTAAGTTGTATGTAATTGTTGTAAACTCATGTTACTCTTATCATGGTGGTTTATTGAATAAAGCGTGTACTTTTCTGCCACTCTGTTGCTTGTTTGAACTCTGATAACAACCAACCTGCCTCCCTACTCATCTGACACATGCACAATAATTATTGATAATATATCACCAAATCTTCCTACTATTTGGAATATTCATGAAAGCTCCACAAATTCTAATTGGGATTTAAAACCATAAAGGAAGTAGCTGGATGGTAGTAGCTTTTCATATTTTTCATGAAAAATTCATGCATGTAGTGAATACAACTCTTAAGCTACTGAATCATAGTATTAAATCGGACTGTTCTGTCCCAAAACTTCCGCATTCAGTGATGAGTTGATTTAAACTATCCTTTTATTTAATATAGACTATAATTTCATGTATGTGAAGATCATCTGGGAATATTTTAGTTCAACGATGTGGCACTAATAATTACAGATCATAAAAACTTGTTTAACAGAAGTTACATATTTCATTTCAATCATAACCCATCAAAACTGTATAAGTTCATCCTTGTTGAATAGTTTTAAGTAGTCAGAAAACCCTGTCTAACCAGAGTTTCATAACAGTTAACACTCGTCAGTGAGTTTTAGCTGCAGTCTTGAGCGAACTAATGTTCATTGTTACATTCAAACCCACATAACCCAGCATCATAAACATTATCACTGATCTGTTCGGTCTGCAACTGACCTCCTGTAGGACTAGTCACATTGTTCACTTTTAGTTTAAAACTAGTTTTCATAACGCTCTTGCATCATCTCTAAGATCTCCACACAAGACATAAAATTGTCTCCCAAACCTTAGTTAGAGATGTTTTCACCCTCCCGGCGTGGCTCAGTTTAACAATAAATAACTTTGTTTCCTGCCTCTAGTCATCTTTTTTTTCAACTTTCACATTAAAAAATGTAACATCGTGGGGCTGATGGTGGCTAGGCATCTGCAGTAGGTGTCCCAACTGTCGTAGCTGGTAAGAATATTACAGTCTGGTTGACTGGTTCATCACATTTTATTATATAGCTTGTAAACACAACTTTACTGACCCGGTAGTTTTATCATAGTCATTCAATGATTTTTTGGACATATAAATATTGGTATAAAGGGGTACTGAATACATATGAGCCACACAAGTCACTTGACTTGTGTGTAGGCTGTGATACTGCCTGAGTGTCCAGACAGAAGCAGAAGTTGATTTCTATCTTATATATTACCTACTTTAATAGTCAGTAATTTATAAATTGTACAAATCTCTGCGAAGTTTGATCGCTCATCGGTCAAAACAGTAGTTCACATGTTCTAACTCCTCCATCCAACCAGCCAAAATGCTATAGCTCTTCTTACACTCGAACATTGTAGTTCAGAGAAGATTGTATCGATTTTCTAACAGTAATATAAAAAACAATATTCGACTAACAAGATAACATAATATAGAGAAGTCTCATTGAAACACACGTACAAAGTATTTTTATACACAATGATAATTTTATTGTCTTATATGACAATAATATAAGAGACACGAAGTTCGGCAAAGGGATCTCTTTTCAATGAATTTATTATCAATCTGTCAGTCAGTCAGTTACAACGTAGAACTTCGTACGTACGTACATCAGTTCGAGTTACCATACCACATTAACACAGAGATGCAGTTGTCGATTCAAATCCCATAGTGGTAGAAGTAGTAAGAGTATAAGAATTATGTGAAAGATAAGGGTTTGAAGATGTTATTGAAGCAGTATAATACAGTGAAATAAATTTGGAAAGAGAAAAAAGATGGGGACATGAAGAATTCAAAACGTTAGAATTTGGTAGAACACAAGGAGTGGATGCATCTTCGCCATTGCAAACGATTTTGAGCCATCTCATTCAAGGTCTCTAACCATCGATTGGTATCATCTCGCGGATCCCAACCAGGTAGTCTACACCTACCAACATGGCTCAGTCCACTTGTCAGTGACTTCATGGATTTGTGTCACGTTTTGGTGTGGCCTCCCCTAGCTTTCTTCCAACCTACTTCTACACCATAAAACATTGCATGTCGGGGCAGTCGGTGGTTGGGCATACGTAACGCATGTCCCAGTCATCTCAACTGATGAAGTTTCATTACTTCATCAATCGACTTGCCACCTTATCAATCTGTACAATCATATATATGGGAAAAAAAATATTTTCGTCCAAATTTACCTATATTTCTTCATATCCACCTCCTAAAAGTAACCGAAGTTCTTGCCATCCATGAGCTCAAGCCAAAACTATGCGTTCAAACGAAGTACGTCCTATCGTAATCGTTACCTTGGCCTTTATCATTATTACTTCATTCCCCCCCCCTCTCTTTACTTATGCCTCATATTCCCATTATTTTATTCATAATTGCTCATGATATCACTTTTTTATTTTTTTTTATACCCCTATGACCTTTAATTATTGTAACAAAAACATTTTAATTATCTTACAACATTCACCATTATAATTCCTTACTAACTTATTAAGTCTATTGTAATTATTTCGTATTACATAATCTAGTATTATAATCTTTCTATTACATCATCTTGGTTATTCCTTGTTCACATATACTCGCGGAACAAGTACTTCAACAAAAAAGATGTTTAAATGAGAATTATCTCTCAATACTACAAAGCACAATTATATGAATGAAGAATATTCTTTTCAATAATTACTCATCAGGTTCTACAATTATATATATCCAAATTAATAATCCATAAAATCATGGTCAGGTTTAAGGCAGATTACATCATCTGTATCTATCAATTCAACTGCCTCTGTGGAGCAAGTTATAGTGGGAGATGTTCTAGGAGTTTGTATATTTGGTCTCGTGTACACCTCCCAGTGTGGTTAAGTTAAGGTGTAGTTAAAACTGTTAACAGCTCCATTTTAGGTCATTTAATTCAAACGAGACATATAACCAACATGGAGCAATCTATCACAATAATATATCATGTTAACCAGCAGTCTACCTAAATCCGTCAGACTGAGAATCCTTCAGATGGCTAAAGCAATTGCTATATTCAGCCTCTCCTTTTACCTTGGCTAACTTCGGGCCCGACTAGTTAATAATCAGTTGTATAGTTCTTATATTTTACATTTATCTTATCCACACATCTTACCATTGCTATTATTATCAGAAGGGGGTTTTGTGGAGAGTTTAGTAATTTCATATAGTTGAGATCATGAGTCAATTGAAGCTAGACCACCAATGGAGGATCTGGAAGCACTGGACGGCCGTTTCGTCCCACTATGGGACTCCTCAGCAGCTCGCATCCGCACCATCGGATGCCGGCTCAGTGGTCTATCGGTTAAGTGCTGTGGCGCAAGACTGGTAGGTCCTGGGTTCGAATCTCGCAAGGCGGGATCGTGGATGCTTACTGCTGATCAATCCCACAGTAGGACGAAACGGCTGTCCAGTGCTTCCAGGTTTTCCATTGGTGGTCTAGCTTCAATGGACTCATGATTTCAAAACCCCCTTCTGATTTTGAGAATCGCTAAATAGAGGAGTTATTTATAATCTTTCCAAATTTAGTCATGTTCAGAACTTTGCATTCATATTGGTTTTTGTACAAGTAAGGCGAATGACGAACTTACCGCATTTACTAGACACATCCAATTATAATGCATTCTCTTACCATTTCTTTTTAACAAAAGTATTTATTAACCCCTTCACATATTTATTTCAGTTTAGTGGGCTATCCTCCTTTCACTAAGCAACGTCAAGATTTTGATTTGGAAACTCAAATTATTAAAGGTTTATATGACTTTCCCAAGACATTTTGGCATGGAATAAGTCAAGAAGCTATAAATCTTATTAAACGTATGCTTGTTGTTAATCCAAATGATAGAAGTTCAATTTATGTAAGTTCCAAAGTGTTATTACTGTTGTTGTTTTTTTAACCATGATAAATGAATTCATAGTGTAGTGTGGTCTACTTATATCCATATAAGTAATGTATGATGATGGTCAGACATAGAATGTATTTTGGCAGAAGACCGATAAGGAAAGAACTGAAATGAAGCACAATTGGTGGGAAAATGCATGAACAATGAAATTAGAGAAGATGAACTGGTATTTGCAGAAGGAATAGTGAAGATTGAGACAATGGTGGTCCAGTACTAGCAACGAGATTGACTGAGGTCTTAGGTAGAATCTGGGAACTGGACGTAATTCCATCGGACTGGTCCCAATCACTGATTGTGCCAGTCTATAAGAAAGGACAAAAGTCCTCCTGTGACAATCACAGAGGGATCAGTTTGACTAATATAGTGTCTAAAATATTAGCTTCAATAATACTTGGACGCCTAACCAAAGCTCGCGAAGAGCAGACTAGAGAAAACCAGGCTGGTTTCCGACCTGGACGTGGTTGCATAGACCAGATATTCACTCTACGTCAGATCCTAGAACATAGACATACATTCAGACGTCCCACAATAGTAGTATTTCTTGACCTTAAGGCGGCATTTGACTCCGTTGATCGTGAGGTTCTATGGCAGTGTTTGTCAGTGAAAGGAGTACCAAAGAAGTACATTAACCTCATAAAGGCTCTCTACTCGAACACAACTGGTCGAGTTAGAGCCTATGGCGAACTGTCATCAGAATTGGTTACCTCAAG